>NW_025533617.1:272500-282500 GCF_020615455.1 Coregonus clupeaformis
CAGTCAGTACGGTAATGAGGCCCAGCCAGCAGACAGCAAGGCAGTACAGTGGAGCGCCAGCAGAGAGCCAGGCAGTACGGTAATGAGGCCCAACCAGCAGAGAGCCAGGCAGTACAGTAATGAGGCCCAGCCAGCAGGGAGCCAGTCAGTACGGTAATGAGGCCCAGCCAGCAGGGAGCCAGGCAGTACAGAAATTAGGCCCAGCTAGCAGAGAGCCAGTCAGTACGGTAATGAGGCCCAGCCAGCAGGGAGCCAGTCAGTACGGTAATGAGGCCCAGCCAGCAGAGAGCCAGGCAGTTGTGACGACCCTCCCACTCTGTCTGACAAATTCTTTCTCTCTGCTCTTGTTTTCCTTAATAGGATGTGGGTGGGCAGAGATAGGAGGGTCGTCAGCGAAATGGGACACACCTGGGCTCAGGTGTGTCCTGGGGATAAACTTATTTCCCTCATTAAAATGCAAATCAATTTATAACAGTTTTGACATGCGTTTTTCTGGATATTTTTGTTGTTATTCTGTCTCTCACTGTTCAAATAAACCTACCATTAAAATTATAGACTGATCATTTCTTTGTCAAACGTACAAAATCAGCAGGGGATAAAATACTTTTTTCCCTCACTGTATATATATATATATATATATATATATATAGACAGTTGAAGTCGGAAGTTTACATACACCTTAGCCAAATACATTTAAACTCAGTTTTTCACAATTCCTGACATTTAATCCTAGTAAAAATTCCCTGTCTTAGGTCAGTTAGGATCACCACTTTATTTTAAGAATGTGAAATGTCAGAATAATAGTAGAGAGAATGATTTATTTCAGCTTTTATTTCTTTCATCACATTCCCAGTGGGTCAGAAGTTTACATACACTCAATTAGTATTTGGTAGCATTGCCTTTCAATTGTTTAACTTGGGTCAAACGTTTCGGGTAGCCTTCCACAAGCTTCCCACAATAAGTTGGGTGAATTTTGGCCCATTCCTCCTGACAGAGCTGGTGTAACTGAGTCAGGAATGTAGGCCTCCTTGCTCGCACACGCTTTTTCAGTTCTGCCCACAAATGTTCTATAGGATTGAGGTCAGGACTTTGTGATGGCCACTCCAATACCTTGACTTTGTTGTCCTTAAGCCATTTTGCCAAAACTTTGGAAGCATGCTTGGGGTCATTGTCCATTTGGAAGACCCATTTGCGACCAAGCTTTAACTTCCTGACTGATGTCTTGAGATGTTGCCTCAATATATCTACATCATTTTCCTCATGATGCCATCTATTTTGTGAAGTACACCAGTCCATCCTGCAGCAAAGCACCCCCACAGCATGATGCTGCCACCCCCGTGCTTCACGGTTGGGATGGTGTTCTTCGGCTTGCGAGTAACCCCCTTTTTCCTCCAAACATAACGATGGTCATTATGGCCAAACTATTTTTTTTTCATCAGACCGCAGGACATTTCCCCAAAAAGTATGATCTTTGTCCCCATGTGCAGTTGCAAACCGTAGTCTGGCTTTTTATGGCGGTTTTGGCGCAGTGGTTCTTCCTTGCTGAGCGGCCTTTCAGGTTATGTCGATATAGGACTCGTTTCACTGTGGATATAGATACTTTTGTACCTGTTTCCTCCAGCATCTTCACAAGGTCCTTTGCTGTTGTTCTGGGATTGATTTGCACTTTTCGCACCAAAGTCCGTTCATTTCTAGGAGACAGAACGCATCTCCTTCCTGAGCGGTATGACGGCTGCGTGGTCCCATGGTGTTTATAATAGCATACTATTGTTTGTACAGATGAACGTGGTACCTTCAGGTGTTTGGAAATTGCTCCCAAGGATGAACCAGACTTGTGGAGGTCTACAATTACTTGGCTGATTTCTTTTGATTTTCCCATGATGTCAAGCAAAGAGGCACTGAGTTTGAAGGTAGGCCTTGAAATACATCCACAGGTACAACTCCAATTGACTCAAATGATGTCAATTAGCCTATCAGAAGCTTCTAAAGCCATGATATCATTTTCTGGAACTTTCCAAGCTGTTTACATTTACATTTACATTTTAGTCATTTAGCAGACGCTCTTATCCAGAGCGACTTACATATTTTTTTATACTGGCCCCCTGTGGGAATCGAACCCACAACCCTGGCGTTGCAAACGCCATGCTCTATCAACTGAGCTACATCCCTGCCGGCCATTCCCTCCCCTACCCTGGACGACGCTGGGCCAATTGTGCGCCGCCCATGAGTCTCCCGGTCGCGGCCGGTTGCGACAGAGCCTGGATTCGAACCAGGATCTCTAGTGACACAGTTAGCACTGCGATGCAGTGCCTTAGTGTATGTAAACTTCTGACCCACTGGAATTGTGACAGTCAATTTTTTACAATAGTTCTATTTTGTTTGTTTTTAATCCTGAATTTCCTGTACTCTCAACCTCTCCGATCATTTTCATGATGTCCATCTATATGCCATTTCTTTCAATATATTCAGCTCTTGGTGTAGCCGACAGTGTCAGCTATGCTACGGTTAAAACGGCTGTGCTACAGATTTACGAATTGGTTCCTGAGGCTTACCGCCAACGATTTAGAACTTTGAAAAGGGCTGATAAACAGACTCATGTTGAGTTTGCAGGGGCTGTGTGATCTGATTATGCTAGAGCAATTTAAGGACACAATCCCTGATCAAATAGCCACGTATACTAACGAACGAAAAGTGAAGACTCTCTCTGAAGCTGCGGTTTTGGTGGACGCGTATGTTTTGACTTACAAAAGTGGCTTTGCAGAGTCCTGTGTTCGGAGTGAGTGGGGGGCATTCGGAGAGATTTTGGGCCTCGCCCACTGAATCACTCAGGTTCACGGGCAGAGCTTAATTAATCTAGGGTTGAGCCTGGCTCCCGTGGTAAAGCTGACTTCATTCAAGAGTGTCACTACTGTCAGGGTTCAGGTCATTGGAAAAACAAAGGGTAAATTAAGTACTTGTGCTAACGTTAAACCTAAACCTACAGCATTAGCAGCGTCTGTCCCACTTCCGTTCTCTCCTGTCACTCCGTCTCATGCACAGGTGCATGTGAAAGTCCCAATAAACCCCAAATATTTACCTTTCATTATGGAGGGTTTTGTGTCTCTGTTAGGAAGTAACGACCCAGTGCCCGTGAAGATCCTGAGGGACACAGGTGCCTCTGAGTCGTTTGTGTTAGAGTCTGTGTTACCCTTCTCTGCTGAGACTGATTCGGGGAATAGTGTTTTAATTAGGGGAATCGGGTTGAAAACACTGTCAGTTCCATTGCATAAACTGATGTTGGATTCTGAACTAGTGAAAGGTGAGGTAGTTGTAGGGGTGCGTCCTTCATTGCCTATTGAGGGTATCGACGTTATCCTTGGGAATAACTTGGCTGGTGAGCATGAATGGCCTTTCGTGTCTCCATCTCTAGTGGTTTCCTGTAAGCCGTCATTTGTAGGGATTCCCGATGAGAGCGAGCAGAGTTTCCCAGAGGTGTTCTCTGCGTGCGCGGTGACGTGTTCCATGAGCCGTGACGACCTGGTCACAGCGCCGGCTAATGATGATGGTACAAAGAAATCTGTCACTACTTTCCCTGTTATCTGTGCCCCGCTCCGATCTAATCAAGGAGCAGTGGGCTGACCCCACATTAGAAGAGTTGCGTGACCAAATTGTGCCTGTGGAACAGTTTGGAGATGTTGCCCATGGCTATTTTCTCCAGGATGATGTCCTGATGAGAAAATGGGTGCGTCATAGTAGTTGTTTTGTGGGGGAGGCTATTAGTCAGGTTGTTGTACCAGTTAAGTTTCGTGAGTTAGTGTTGAAAACTTCCCACGACGATGTTGCAGGACATCTGGGCGTGAGGAAAACCTACAATCGCATACTGAGACTTTTATTTTGGCCTAGGTTAAAGAGGGATGTTTCTACGTACATCAAAACCTGTCACACCTGTCAATTAACGGGTAAACCTAATCAAGCTATTAAGCCGGTACCGCTGTTTCCTATTCCCGTAGTCAGCCAACCTTTTGAGTATCTGATTGTTGACTGTGTTGGTCCTTTGCCTCGCTCTAAGAATGGTAGTAGTTCCCTGTTGACTGTGATGTGTCAGACCACTAGGTTTCCTGCTGCCTATCCTCTCCGGTCTATCACCACTAAGTCTGTGCTAAAAGCTTTGACTCAGTTTATTTCGCTGTTTGGAATCCCTAAGGTTATTCAGAGTGACCAAGGTTCTAATTTCACCTCTAATCTGTTTGGTCAGGTTCACCAACAGCTCCATATTAAACACAATTTGGCTAGCGCGTATCACGCGCAGAGTTGCGGAGCACTGGAACGATTCCATCAAACACTTAAGTCTTTGTTGAGAGCTTATTGTACGGAGGATTGGGCGGAGGGGTTGCCATGGTTACTGTTAGCCGCCATGGGAGGTTTCACAGGAGAGCACAGGTTTCAGTCCAAATGACCCAGTGTTCGGACATAGTGTGCGTGGGCTTCTAGCGGTGCTCCAGGATGACTGGAAGTCTCCCAAGCCACCTCAGTCCCTGTTATCTTATCATGTGAGATTTCCAGCGACGCCTGTACGCTGTTGGTGAGATGGCTAAAGAGAAGCTGTCGTCTTCACAGGGGAGGATGAAAGGAATATTTGATTGGCGAGCTGAGCCTCGTCACTTTAGTCCAGGTGACCAGGTTCTTACTCTGCTGCTAATTGTTGGTTCTCCTTTTCAAGACAAGTCTCAAGGTCCATATACGGTTGTGCACCAGTGCACTGAGCAAAACGATCTAGTTGCCACTCCGGAATGGAGGAAAGCGCACCAACTGTGCCATGCTAAAACCCTATTATGCATGTTTCTCTGGGGCCGAACAAGTGGGAGTCCACAGAGGACATTAAACCTGTTATTTTGGCCGGTACTGTTTCATTGCTGGGCTCTTCTTTTTTGTCATGCTGTGTCCGTGCACGGTGAGGAGGATGTCCCTGGTTCTGACGATTGCGTACTGCAGGGTAGATTGAAAAATTCAGAGTCACTGGCTGTTTTTGATAGCCTTCTCGCTCATCTACCTGTTGATGGGCGAGACGAGTTGGTCGGTCTGATTCTGAGTTTTCCAGTTTTGTTTTCTGATACGCCTACACGTACAAACTTAATAGAACACGATATTGAAGTTGGGGATGCTGACCCCATCCGTCAGCGGTTCTATAGAGTTTCTTCAGAGAAACAGAGTTGTCTGGATGCTGAGGTCAGGTACATGTTGGAGAATGATATTGCGGAGCCTTCTTTCTCCAGCTGGGCTTCTCCCTGTATCTTGGTCAGTAAACCGGATGGGACAAACAGATTTTGTACGGACTACCGTAAGGTAAACAGTGTCACTAAGCCAGATTCATTTCCTCTTCCTTGGATGGAGGACTGCGTTGATCAGGTCAGAACAAAGTTTGTGAGAAAGTTTGACCTGTTAAAGGGCTATTGGCAGGTGCCACTGACAAGTAGGGCACGTGACATCTCTGCCTTTATTACACCCTCTGGTCTGTACTCGTATTCGGTTATGAGTTTCGGGCCTAAGTAAAGCACATGCCACTTTTCAGTGCCTTATGAATAGGGTTGTCTCCGGTCTGGTCTGGTGCGCTGTTTATCTGGATGATGTAGTGGTTTATGCAGATACTTAGGAGGAGCATCTGTTCCGTATTCAAGCCTTGTTCGACCGCCTGGCTGCAGGTCGCCTCACTATCAACCTGGCAAAGTGTGAGTTTGCTCAGGCAACCGTTCGAACCTTGGTAAGGCGGTTGGGCAGGGTGAGGTGCGTCCTTTTCAGGCTAAAGTGGTAGCTATTGATGCTTTTCCACCGCCAACCACTAACTGATGCGTTTCTTGGGAATTATTGGTTATTGTCGTAGTTTCTGTAGGAACTTCTCTACCGTAGTCGCGCCCCTGACAGATTTGCTGAAAGGCAGTTTACGTCTGGTCTCCTCTCTGTCTGCAGGGATGATGTGAAGAGGCTGCTTACCTCAACTCCAGTGCTGGCTGCTCCTCGTGTGGATTTGTCATTCACCTAGCAGGTGAACGCGATTCACGTGTGGGCAGGTGCAGTCCTGTTACAAGCAGATGTGTCCGGTGTTGAGAGGCCCGTTGGTTTGTTTTTCCAAGAAGTTGAACCGTTATCAGTTGAACTACTCCGTGGTGGAAAAAAAAGCGCTAGCACTCATGTGGGCGCTACAACACTTCAAGGTGTACGTCGGGTTGGATGTAGTACCTATTGTGGTCTATACCGACCATAACCCTCTCATCTTCTTGAGGTCTATGATGTGTCCTAACCAGAGGATAATAAGATGGTGTTTGTTCAGGCATTCCATCTCGATGTGCGGCACATCAGGGGGTCTGATAATGTCGTTGCTGACGTTCTCTCTTGTGCGCCCTGTTCCTGAACGAGTCTGGTCCTATTGATCTGTGGACATGCGTTTTCTCATGTGTGTTGTCCCCGAGTGTTGTGACGAATGCGTGTCGTTCACGTGACCGGCCAGTGTTTATTTTTGTGTTTTGTGTTGTCCTGTTGTCCTGTCGCACCTGTCATCTGTTCCCTGCTGTTGTCCTGTCTCTCCTGTCATCTGTTCCCTGCTGTTGTCCTGTCACTCCTGTCATCTGTTCCCTACTGTTGTCCTGTCGCTCCTGTCATCTGTTCCCAGCTGTTGTCCTGTCACTCCTGTTATCTGTTCCCTGCTGTTGTCCTGTCACTCCTGTTATCTGTTCCCTGCTGTTGTCCTGTCACTCCTGTCATCTGTTCCCAGCTGTTGTCCTGTCGCACCTGTCATCTGTTCCCTGCTGTTGTCCTGTCTCTCCTGTCATCTGTTCCCTGCTGTTGTCCTGTCACTCCTGTCATCTGTTCCCAGCTGTTGTCCTGTCACTCCTGTCATCTGTTACCTGCTGTTGTCCTGTCACTCCTGTCATCTGTTCCCTACTGTTGTCCTGTCGCTCCTGTCATCTGTTCCCAGCTGTTGTCCTGTCACTCCTGTTATCTGTTCCCAGCTGTTGTCCTGTCTCTCCTGTCATCTGTTACCTGCTGTTGTCCTGTCACTCCTGTCATCTGTTCCCTACTGTTGTCCTGTCGCTCCTGTCATCTGTTCCCAGCTGTTGTCCTGTCTCTCCTGTCATCTGTTACCTGCTGTTGTCCTGTCACTCCTGTCATCTGTTCCCTACTGTTGTCCTGTCGCTCCTGTCATCTGTTCCCAGCTGTTGTCCTGTCACTCCTGTCATCTGTTCCCTACTGTTGTCCTGTCGCTCCTGTCATCTGTTCCCAGCTGTTGTCCTGTCACTCCTGTTATCTGTTCCCAGCTGTTGTCCTGTCTCTCCTGTCATCTGTTCCCAGCTGTTGTCCTGTCTCTCCTGTCATCTGTTCCCAGCTGTTGTCCTGTCTCTCCTGTCATCTGTTCCCTGCTGTTGTCCTGTCACTCCTGTTATCTGTTCCCAGCTGTTGTCCTGTCTCTCCTGTCATCTGTTCCCTGCTGTTGTCCTGTCTCTCCTGTCATCTGTTACCTGCTGTTGTCCTGTCTCTCCTGTCATCTGTTCCCTGCTGTTGTCCTGTCTCTCCTGTCATCTGTTCCCTGCTGTTGTCCTGTCGCTCCTGTCATCTGTTACCTGCTGTTGTCCTGTCTCTCCTGTCATCTGTTCCCAGCTGTTGTCCTGTCGCTCCTGTCATCTGTTCCCAGCTGTTGTCCTGTCACTCCTGTTATCTGTTCCCAGCTGTTGTCCTGTCACTCCTGTCATCTGTTCCAAGCAGTTGTCTAGTCACTCCTGTCATCTTTTCCCTGCTGTTGTCCTGTCGCATCTGTCATCTGTTACCTGCTGTTGTTCTGTCGTTCCTGTCATTTGATCCCCGCTGTTGTCCTGTCTCTCCTGTCATCTGTTCCCTGCTGTTGTCCTGTCACTCCTGTCATCTGTTCCTGTCATCAGGCAGTATTGGTTTTGTCTTGTTCATTACGCTTCTCCTGTTTTGTTTATCTGCCTATTATTCTTAAACTCACATTCTGCACCTACATCCTGACTCCCAGCGAATATGTTAGAGGGGAGGAGCAGAATGGAGGCGTGATCTGATTTGCCGAAGGGAGGGCGGGGGAGGGTCTTGTAGCCATCCCGGAAGGGGGCGAAGCAAAGGTCAATAGTTCTCAATGAGCGAGCACTGCAGGAGATGTGTTGATGAAACTTCAGTAGCGTTTTCCTCAGATTTGCTTTATTCAAGTCCCCCGCTACAATAAATGCAGCCTCAGGATATGCAGTTTCCAGTTTGCCCAAAGTCCACTATAGTTCCTTGAGAGCTGTTGGATACAATCAGTCAGGATACTCTTGATGGTGCAGCTGTAAAAGTTCCTAAAGATCTGAGGGGCAAATAGTTTCAGCCTCCTGAGGGAGAAGAGGCGCTGCCGTGCCATCTTCACGACTGCGCTGGTATGAGAGGACCATGTTAAGTCCTCAGTGATGTGGACACCGAGGAATTTGAAGCTCTTGTGTGTGTGTGTGTGTGCTTCTTCACAGAGAGGGGAAAACTGCCAGTTAGTTCACAGCTTCTTCATAGAGAGGGGAAAACTGCCAGTTAGTTCACTGCTTCTTCACAGAGTGCGGAAAACTGCCAGTTAGTTCACTGCTTCTTCACAGAGTGCGGAAAACTGCCAGTTAGTTCACTGCTTCTTCACAGAGAGGGGAAAACTGCCAGTTAGTTCACTGCTTCTTCACAGAGAGGGGAAAACTGCCAGTTAGTTCACAGCTTCTTCACAGAGTGCGGAAAACTGCCAGTTAGTTCACTGCTTCTTCACAGAGTGCGGAAAACTGCCAGTTAGTTCACTGCTTCTTCACAGAGTGCGGAAAACTGCCAGTTAGTTCACTGCTTCTTCACAGAGTGCGGAAAACTGCCAGTTAGTTCACTGCTTCTTCACAGAGAGGGGAAAACTGCCAGTTAGTTCACTGCTTCTTCACAGAGAGGGGAAAACTGCCAGTTAGTTCACTGCTTCTTCACAGAGTGCGGAAAACTGCCAGTTTAGTTCATTGCTTCTTCACAGAGAGGGGAGAACTCTCAGTTAGTTCATTGCTTCTTCACAGAGATAGGGAAACTCCCAGTTAGTTCACTGCTTCTTCACAGAGATAGGGAAACTCCAAGTTAGTTCACTGCCTCTTTACAGAGAGGGGAAAACTCCCAGTTAGTTCACTGCCTTCATGAGCGTATAGTAGGCCAACAGCAGGGGTGGAATTGGAAAAAAAGCTATTTTGGAAACTGACCAATGTAATATAGAATTCATCATAAAACACATTTTGAGATGTGGATACGTGCCCTGGGATGTTGATAGGGAGGCCAGCTAATGTCTGAATATGACCTTGGGCGAGACGCAATATTGTGTCAGCAGACTCATCTCTTCTCTTTTACTTGGGGTAATAAATGTAACTCTATGTCTGGACCACAATATTAGGGTTAAACACTATAATCAGAGGGATTATGCTCTGTAATCTAAAAAAAAACACTGATTTACTTTTTTACATACTTGGAGAAAGGAAAGAAATGACGTCATGAGTCAATGAAAACAGCACGACTGTGAGTGAGTGGGTAATGCCTGACTGGGAGGTCAAAGTTGAAACAGTTGTCTGGGGATGTACAGGGAAATAGAGGCTAGAGAGTCACACAGTAGAAAGAGTAAACCTGTCCAACAAAGCAGCCAAATGGTTTTCCTTACCAAGGCCATTTTTCTTTGTAATTCATCCCCATCTCTGTACTACGTAACCTACTGTAACCACGGTTGTGAAAGAGTGGATAGTGAACAGACCAGTACCTGGCAGTAGACCAGGGTTCTTCAATTCCGGTCCTGGAGGGCCGAAACACTTCTGTTTTTTATTTCTACCTGGTAGTTAATTGCACTCACCTGGTGTCCCAGGTCTGAATTAGCCCCTGATTAGAAGGAGAGGATGAAAAACAGAGGTGTTTCGGCCCTCCAGGACCGGAATTGAAGAACCCTGCAGTAGACCATTACAGATTTGTTCTCTTTCAAAAAGTAAACAATGGA
>NW_025533617.1:287500-350000 GCF_020615455.1 Coregonus clupeaformis
CAAAGCAACTGCTTGCTATACATAGCAAATGTTATTTGCGTCTTACTGAATAGACACACTTGCCCCCCCCCCCCTCTCTCTCTCTAGTCTCTTTCTGTTTGTTACAGTTTAAGCTAGTTGTTTGGATTGTAACATAACCCTGTGTGTCCTCCTGACCCAGCCTGATCTTCCCACAGTGAAGCCTGGGTTAGGAGATGTGTGTAGACTACAGACAGAGAACCAAAGCTAAACAAACTGGGGGGAACATGCCTGTAGATTCAGGGTTCAACCACACCACCTACCACATAGGTCTCATGGTGTTTGGTGGTGGTGGAGGAGGTCGAGGAGTAGGGGGCCTATCCAGAGGGAAGAAGGAGGGCAACATTCCCCTTGAAATGAGGCTCAGCGGGATGAAAGCGTTGGGTGAGCTCCACCGATGACCCACGACCCTGTCTGTGTTTGTCCAGGGAGGGAACCCTGATCCTGGGCTTGTAGTTTTCTCCTTCCCCTGCTCCCCTGCCTACCCACCCTCCCTGCCAGGTTCCTGGGGAGTTCAACTGGGGCTGCTTGGGACTTGGGGGGCCAGACTATACCCAGCTGTTATGGCCTCCAGTGTTTTAGTTTTGGAGCGAGAGACTGTCAGAGCAGCAGGCACTGTCACAGCAGTGACCTTTCTCCCCCAGGAGTATCAATGGTGAGCCACTGTGCTGGAGTCCAGTCTTCAATGGAAGTTGAAGAGCCATGCTTCACATTGTCCCAGTCAGTTTCATTCAGCATGGCGTTTCTCTGAGTAGTACCGTACTGAGGGGAGGTACAGTACATGACCAAAAGTATGTGGACACCTGCGCGAACTTCTCATTCCAAAATCATGGGCATGCCACAAGACATGCCACCAGAAGTCTCTTCACAGTCCCCAAGTCAAGAATATACTATGGGAGGAGCACAGTCCTACATAGAGCCATGACTACATGGAACTCTATTCCACATCAAGTAACTCATGCCAGCAGTAAAATTAGATTTAAAAAACAGATACAAATACACCTTATGGAACAGTGGGGACTGTGAAGCAACACAAACATAGACACATCCATACAAACACACGATAACATACGCACTATACACACATGGATTTTGTGTTCTAGATATGTGGTAGTAGAGTAGAGGCCTGAGGGCACACACTTTATATGTTGTGAAATCTGTTATGAATGTATTGTATTGTTTTTCAAATGTATAACTGCCTTAATTTTGCTGGACCCCAGGAAGAATAGCTGCTGCCTTGGCAGCAGCTAATGGGGATCCATCATGAATACAAATAATTTACAAATATGGAGTTGGTCCCCCCTTTGCTGCTATAACAGCCTCCACTCTTCTGGGAAGGTTTGTTGCTCCTAGATGTTTCCACGTTACAATAACAGCGGATGTGGCTGAAATAGCCAAATCCACGAATTTGAAGTGGTGTCCACATACTTTCGTATATATAATTTAGGTTGTGATTGACAGTATAAAAGGTCTCCAGGAGGCCATCTCCGTGTGATCAGGGCTCTGTAAGGATGTGAGGATAGGAGCTGTCACTAGGAAGCTGTTACAAGGCTTTATCTCAGCTAGCACGGAAAGTTCTGCTGACATCATGATGAACACCCCACTGGCCTCAGATAACCTGAAACTGTGACTGGGCTGGTGGATGAAGAAAGGAGAGGACTGGGCTGGGGGACGAAGAAAGGAGAGGACTGGGCTGGGGGACGAAGAGAGGAGAGGAGAGGACTGGGCTGGGGGACGAAGAGAGGAGAGGACTGGAGGGACGAAGAGAGGAGAGGACTGGAGGGACGAAGAGAGGAGAGAACTGGGCTGGGGGACGAAGAGAGGAGAGGACTGGGCTGGGGTGGGGGGTCGAAGAGAGGAGAGGACTGGGCTGGGGGTCGAAGAGAGGAGAGGACTGGGCTGGGGGATGAAGAGAGGAGAGGACTGGGCTGGGGAAAGAAGAGAGGAGTGAACTGGGCTGGGGGACACAGAAAGGAGAGGATTGGGCTGGGGGACGAAGAGAGGAGAGGACTGGACTGGGGGGACAAAGAGAGGAGAGGACTGGGCTGGGGGACGAAGAGAGGAGAGAACTGGACTGGGGGGATGAAGAGAGGAGAGAACTGGGCTGGGGGACGATGAGATGAGAGGACTAGGCTGGGGGACGAAGAGAGGAGAGGACTGGGCTGGGGGACAAAGAGAGGAGAGAACTGGACTGGGGGGGAAGAAGAGAGGAGAGGACTGGGCTGGGGGACGAAGAGAGGAGAGGACTGGGCTGGGGGACGATGAGACGAGAGGACTGGGCTGGGGGGACGAAGAGAGGAGAGGACTGGGCTGGGGGACGAAGAGAGGAAAGGACTAGCTGGGGGAAGAAGAGATGAGAGGACTGGGCTGGGGGACGATGTGAGGAAAGGACTGGGCTGGGGGACGAAGAGAAGAGAGGACTGGGCTGGGGGACGAAGAGACGAGAGGACTGGGCTCGGGGATGAAGAGAGGAGAGGACTGGGCTGGGGGACGAAGAGAGGAGAGGACTGGGCTGGGGGACGAAGAGAGGAGAGAACTGGGCTGGGGGGACGAAGAGAGGAGAGGACTGGGCTGGGGGACGAAGAGAGGAGAGGACTGGACTGGGGGGACGAAGAGAGGAGAGGACTGGGCTGGGGGGACGATGAGAGGAGAGGTTGGGCTGGGGGACGAAGAGAGGAGAGGACTGGGCTGGGAGACGAAGAGAGGAGAGGTTGGGCTGGGGGACGAAGAGAGGAGAGGACTGGGCTGGGGGACGAAGAGAGGAGAGGACTGGGCTGGGGGACGAAGAGAGGAGAGGACTGGGCTGGGGGACGAAGAGAGTAGAGGACTGGGCTGGGGGGACGAAGAGAGGAGAGGACTGGGCTGGGGGACGAAGAGAGGAGAGGACTGGGCTGGGGGACGAAGAGAGGAGAGGACTGGGCTGGGGGACGAAGAGAGGAGAGGACTGGGCTGGGGGACAAAGAGAGGAGAGGACTGGGCTGGGGGGATGAAGAGATGAGAGGACTGGGCTGGGGGGCGAAGAGAGGAGAGGACTGGGCTGGGGGACGATGAGACGAGAGGACTGGGCTGGGGGACAAAGAGAGGAGAGGACTGGGCTGGGGGACGAAGAGAGGAAAGGACTGGCTGGGGAAAGAAGAGATGAGAGGACTGGGCTGGGGGACGATGTGAGGAAAGGACTGGGCTGGGGGACGAAGAGAAGAGAGGACTGGGCTGGGGGACGAAGAGAGGAGAGGACTGGGCTGGGGGACGAAGAGAGGAGAGGACTGGGCTGGGGGACGAAGAGAGGAGAGGACTGGGCTGGGGGACGAAGAGAGGAGAGGACTGGGCTGGGGGACGATGAGAGGAGAGGACTGGGCTGGGGGACGAAGAGAGGAGAGGACTGGGCTGGGGGACGATGAGATGAGAGGACTGGGCTGGGGGACAAAGAGAGGAGAGGACTGGGTTGGGGGACGAAGAGAGGAAAGGACTGGCTGGGGAAAGAAGAGATGAGAGGACTGGGCTGGGGGACGATGTGAGGAAAGGACTGGGCTGGGGGACGAAGAGAAGAGAGGACTGGGCTGGGGGACGAAGAGAGGAGAGGACTGGGCTGGGGGACGAAGAGAGGAGAGGACTGGGCTGGGGGACGAAGAGAGGAGAGGACTGGGCTGGGGGACGAAGAGAGGAGAGGACTGGGCTGGGGGACGATGAGAGGAGAGGACTGGGCTGGGGACGAAGAGAGGAGAGGACTGAGCTGGGGGACGAGGAGAGGACTGGGCTGGGGGGACGAAGAGAGGAGAGGACTGGGCTGGGGGACGATGAGAGGAGAAGACTGGGCTGGGGGACAAAAAGAGGAGAGGACTGGGCTGGGGGACGAAGAAAGGAGAGGACTGGGCTGGGGGACGAAGAGAGGAGAGGACAGGGCTGGGGAAAGAAGAGAGAAGTGAACTGGGCTGGGAGACGAAGAGAGGAGAGGACTGGTCTGGGGACGAAGAGAGGAGAGGACTGGGCTGGGGGACAAAGAGAGGAGAGGACTGGGCTGGGGGGACAAAGAGAGGAGAGGACTGGGCTGGGGGACAAAGAGAGGAGAGGACTGGGCTGGGGGACGAAGAGAGGAGAGAACTGGACTGGGGGGATGAAGAGAGGAGAGGACTGGGCTGGGGGACGAAGAGAGGAGAGGACTGGGCTGGGGGACGATGAGAGGAGAGGACTGGGCTGGGGGACGAAGAGAGGAGAGGACTGGGCTGGGGGGATGAAGAGATGAGAGGACTGGGCTGGGGGGCGAAGAGAGGAGAGGACTGGGCTGGGGGATGATGAGACGAGAGGACTGGGCTGGGGGACAAAGAGAGGAGAGGACTGGGCTGGGGGACGAAGAGAGGAGAGGACTGGCTGGGGAAAGAAGAGATGAGAGGACTGGGCTGGGGGACGATGTGAGGAAAGACTGGGCTGGGGGGACGAAGAGAAGAGAGGACTGGGCTGGGGGGACGAAGAGAGGAGAGGATTGGGCTGGGGGTCGAAGAGAGGAGAGGACTGGGCTGGGGGACGAAGATAGGAGAGGACTGGGCTGGGGGACGATGAGAGGAGAGGACTGGGCTGGGGGACGAAGAGAGTAGAGGACTGGGCTGGGGGACGAAGAGAGGAGAGAACTGGACTGGGGGGATGAAGAGAGGAGAGGACTGGGCTGGGGGACGAAGAAAGGAGAGGACTGTGCTGGGGGGACGAAGAGAAGAGAGGACTAGGCTGGGGACGAAGAGAGGAGAGGACTGGGCTGGGGGGACAAAGAGAGGAGAGGACTGGGCTGGGGGGACAAAGAGAGGAGAGGACTGGGCTGGGGGACGAAGAGAGGAGAGAACTGGACTGGGGGGATGAAGAGAGGAGAGAACTGGGCTGGGGGACGAAGAGAGTAGAGGACTGGGCTGGGTGACGAAGAGAGTAGAGGACTGGGCTGGGGGGACAAGGGGCTGGTGGACGAAGAGAGGAGAGGAGAGGTTAAAGTTAATTGGTCACAAGCCGTCTGTGAGTCGGACTCTGAATCAGAGACATTTGTTTAACGTTTCAAGAGTAAGTGTCGTTTCAGGAGCAGAGCAGGGGACTGTCTGTATGCACAGTGCTTCTGTTTCTGTTTTGGGAACATTCTTAGTCTCTTAATTAATGTAACACAAGATCTAACCCCTACCCTACCTCTACCTACCCTTAGGCTTTCCAGGATGTCGGAACCCAACCAGCCCCTGAACACAGCCAATACCAAACAAACATATATTCCACGCATTCCACTTTCACTTGAAACAGTTGGACGACCTGGTCCCCTCTCTTTGCTCTGCTGAAGGTATCCCCTATCCTCTATCCTCTATCCCCTATCCTCTATCCCCAGCCTCTATCCCCTATCCCCTATCCTCTATCCTCTATCCTCTATCCTCTATCCTCTATCCTCTATCCCCTATCCTCTATCCCCTATCCTCTATCCCCTATCCCCTATCCTCTATCCCCATCATCTATCCTCTATCCTCTATCCCCTATCCTCTATCCCTATCCTCTATCCTCTATCCTCTATCCCCTATCCTCTATCCCTATCCTCTATCCTCTATCATCTATCCCCTATCCCCTATCCTCTGTCCTCTATCCCCTATCCCCTATTCTCTATCCTCTATCCCCTATTCTCTATCCTCTATCCTCTATCCCCTATCCCCTATCCCCTATTCTCTATCCCCTATCCCCTATCCCCTATCCTCTATCCTCTATCCTCTATTCTCTATCCCCTATCTCCTATCCCCTATCCTCTATCCCCTATCCTCTATCCTCTATCCCCTATCCTCTATCCCCTATCCTCTATCCTCTATCCCCTATCCCCTATCCTCTATCCTCTATTCTCTATCCCATATCCCCTATCCCCAGCCTCTATCCCCTATCCTCTATCCCCTATCCCCTATCCCCTATCCCCTATCCCCTATCCTCTATCCTCTATTCTCTATCCCATATCCCCTATCCCCAGCCTCTATCCCCTATCCCATATCCTCTATCCCCTATCCTCTATCCCCTATCCTCTATCCTCTATCCTCTATCCTCTATCCCCTATCATCTATCCCCTAGCCTCTATTCTCTATCCTCTATCCTCTATCATCTATCCTCTATCCCCTAACCTCTATCCCCTATCCCCTATCCTCTATCCTCTATCCCCTATCCCCTATCCCCTATCCTCTATCCCCTATCCCCTATCCTCTATCCTCTATCCCATATCCTCTATCCCCTATCCTCTATCCTCTATCCTATATCACCTATCCCCAGCCTCTATCCCCTATCCCATATCCTCTATCCCCTATCCCCTATCCCCTATCCCCTATCCTCTATCCTCTATCCTCTATGCCCTATCCTCTATCCCCTATCCTCTATCATCTATCCTCTATCCTCTATCCCCTATCCCCTATCTCCTAGCCTCTATCCACTATCCTCTATCCCCTATCCTCTATCCCCTATCCTCTATCCCCTATCCTCTATCCTCTATCCTCTATTCTCTATCCCCTATCTCCTATCCCCTATCCTCTATCCCCTATCCTCTATCCCCTATCCTCTATCCTCTATCCCCTATCCCCTATCCTCTATCCTCTATTCTCTATCCCATATCCCCTATCCCCAGCCTCTATCCCCTATCCTCTATCCCCTATCCCCTATCCCCTATCCTCTATCCTCTATTCTCTATCCCATATCCCCTATCCCCAGCCCTATCCCCTATCCCCTATCCTCTATCCTCTATCCCCTATCCCCTATCCCCTATCCTCTATCCTCTATTCTCTATCCCCTATCCTCTATCCCCTAGCCTCTATCCTCTATCCTCTATCCTCTATGCCCTATCCTCTATCCCATATCCTCTATCCTCTATCCTCTATCCCCTATCCCCTATCTCCTATCCCCTAGCCTCTATCCTCTATCCTCTATCCCCTATCCCCTATACTCTATCCCCTATCCTCTATCCTCTATCCTCTATTCTCTATCCCCTATCCTCTATCCTCTATCCTCTATCCCCTATCCCCTATCTCCTATCCCCTAGCCTCTATCCTCTATCCTCTATCCCCTATCCCCTATACTCTATCCCCTATCCCCTATCCCCTATCCTCTATCCCCTATCCCCTATCCCCTATCCCCTATCCCCTATCCCCTATCCTCTATCCTCTATTCTCTATCCCATATCCCCTATCCCCAGCCTCTATCCCCTATCCCCTATACTCTATCCCCTATCCTCTATCCCCTATCCTCTATCCTCTATCCTCTATCCCCTATCCTCTATCCCCTAGCCTCTATCCTCTATCCTCTATCCCCTACCCCCTATACTCTATCCCCTATCCTCTATCCTCTATCCTCTATCCCATATCCCCTATCCCCAGCCTCTATCCTCTATCCTCTATCCCCTATCCTCTATTCCCTATCCTCTATCCTCTATCCCCTATCCTCTATCCTCTATCCTCTATCCTCTATCCCCTATCCCCTATCCCCTATCCTCTATCCTCTATCCTCCATCCCATATCCCCTATCCCCAGCCTCTATCCTCTATCCTCTATCCCCTATCCTCTATCCCCTATCCCCTATCCCCTATCCCCTATCCTCTATCCTCTATACTCTATCCTCTATCCCCTATCCTCTATCCCCTATCCTCTATCCCCTATCCCCTATCCTCTATCCTCTATCCCCTATCCTCTATCCTCTATCCTCTATCCCCTATTCTCTATCCCCTATCCCCTATCCCCTATCCCCATCCTCTATCCTCTATCCCCTATCCCCTATCCTCTATCCCCTATCCTCTATCCTCTATCCTCTATCCTCTATCCTCTATCCCCTATTCTCTATCCCCTATCCCCCTATCCCCCTATCCCTATCCTCTATCCTCTATCCCCTATCCCCTATCCTCTATCCCTATCCCCTATCCCCTATCCCCTATCCCCTATCCCCTATCCTCTATCCTCTATCCCCTATCCTCTATCCTCTATCCTCTATCCTCTATCCCCTATTCTCTATCCCCTATCCCCTATCCCCTATCCTCTATTCTCTATCCCCTATCCCCTATCCCCTATCCTCTATCCTCTATCCTCTATCCCCTATCCTCTATCCTCTATCCTCTATCCTCTATCCCCTATCCCCTATCCTCTATCCCCTATCCTCTATCCCCTATCCCCTATCCCCCCTCCCCTATCCCCTATCCCCTATCCTCTATTCTCTATCCCCTATCCCCTATCCCCTATCCCCTATCCTCTATCCTCTATTCTCTATCCCCTATCCCCTATCCTCTATCCTCTTTCCTCTATCCCCTATACTCTATCCTCTATCCTCTATCCTCTATCCTCTATCCCCTATCCTCTATACCCTATCCCCTAACCTCTATCCTCTATCCTCTATACCCTATCCCCTATCCTCTATCCTCTATCCTCTATCCCCTATCCCCTATCCCCTATCCCCTATCCTCTATCCTCTATCCCCTATCCCCTATCCCCTATCCTCTATCCTCTATCCCCTATCCCCTATCCCCTATCCTCTATCCTCTATCCCCTATCCTCTATCCTCTATCCCCTATCCCCAATCCTCTATCCCCTATCCCCTATCCCAATCCCCTATTCTCTATCCTCTATCCTCTATCCCCTATCCCCTATCCCCTATCCTCTATCCCCTCTCCTCTATCCCCTATCCCCTATACCCTATCCTCTATCCTCTATCCTCTATTCTCTATCCCCTATCTCCTATCCCCTATCCTCTATCCCCTATCCTCTATCCTCTATCCCCTATCCTCTATCCCCTATCCTCTATCCTCTATCCCCTATCCCCTATCCTCTATCCTATATTCTCTATCCCATATCCCCTATCCCCAGCCTCTATCCCCTATCCTCTATCCCCTATCCCCTATCCTCTATCCTCTATCCTCTATCCTCTATCCCCTATCATCTATCCCCTAGCCTCTATCCTCTATCCTCTATCCTCTATCATCTATCCTCTATCCCCTAACCTCTATCCCCTATCCCCTATCCCCTATCCTCTATCCTATATCCCCTATCCCCTATCCCCTATCCTCTATCCCCTATCCCCTATCCTCTATCCTCTATCCCATATCCTCTATCCCCTATCCTCTATACTCTATCCTCTATCCCCTATCCTCTATCCTCTATCCTCTATCCTCTATCCTCTATCCCCTATTCTCTATCCCCTATCCCCTATCCCCTATCCCCTATCCTCTATCCTCTATCCCCTATCCCCTATCCTCTATCCCCTATCCCCTATCCCCTATCCCCTATCCCCTATCCCCTATCCTCTATCCTCTATCCCCTATCCTCTATCCTCTATCCTCTATCCTCTATCCCCTATTCTCTATCCCCTATCCCCTATCCCCTATCCTCTATTCTCTATCCCCTATCCCCTATCCCCTATCCTCTATCCTCTATCCTCTATCCCCTATCCTCTATCCTCTATCCCCTATCCCCTATCCCATATCCCCTATCCTCTATCCTCTATCCCCTATCCCCTATCCCCTATCCTCTATCCTCTATCCCCTATCCCCAATCCCCTATCCTCTATCCTCTATCCCCTATCCTCTATCCTCTATCCCCTATCCCCAATCCTCTATCCCCTATCCCCTATCCCCATCCCCTATTCTCTATCCTCTATCCTCTATCCCCTATCCCCTATCCCCTATCCTCTATCCCCTCTCCTCTATCCCCTATCCCCTATACCCTATCCTCTATCCTCTATCCTCTATTCTCTATCCCCTATCTCCTATCCCCTATCCTCTATCCCCTATCCTCTATACTCTATCCCCTATCCTCTATCCCCTATCCTCTATCCTCTATCCCCTATCCCCTATCCTCTATCTCTATATTCTCTATCCCATATCCCCTATCCCCAGCCTCTATCCCCCTATCCTCTATCCCCTATCCCCTATCCTCTATCCTCTATCCTCTATCCTCTATCCCCCTATCATCTATCCCTATCCTCTATCCTCTATCCTCTATCCTCTATCATCTATCCTCTATCCCCTAACCTCTATCCCATATCCCCTATCCCCTATCCTCTATCCTCTATCCCCTATCCCCTATCCCCTATCCTCTATCCCCTATCCCCTATCCTCTATCCTCTATCCCATATCCTCTATCCCCTATCCTCTATCCTCTATCCCATATCACCTATCCCCAGCCTCTATCCCCTATCCCATATCCTCTATCCCCTATCCCCTATCCCCTATCCCCTATCCTCTATCCTCTATCCTCTATGCCCTATCCTCTATCCCCTATCCTCTATCATCTATCCTCTATCCTCTATCCCCTATCCCCTATCTCCTAGCCTCTATCCCCTATCCTCTATCCCCTATCCTCTATCCCCTATCCTCTATCCCCTATCCTCTATCCTCTATCCTCTATTCTCTATCCCCTATCTCCTATCCCCTATCCTCTATCCCCTATCCTCTATCCCCTATCCCCTATCCCCTATCCCCTATCCTCTATCCCCTATCCTCTATCCCCTATCCCCTATCCTCTATCCCCTATCCTCTATCCTCTATCCCCTATCCCCTATCCTCTATCCTCTATTCTCTATCCCATATCCCCTATCCCCAGCCTCTATCCCCTATCCTCTATCCCCTATCCTCTATCCCCTATCCCCTATCCCCTATCCTCTATCCTCTATTCTCTATCCCATATCCCCTATCCCCAGCCCTATCCCCTATCCCCTATCCTCTATCCTCTATCCCCTATCCCCTATCCCCTATCCTCTATCCTCTATCCTCTATTCTCTATCCCCTATCCTCTATCCCCTAGCCTCTATCCTCTATCCTCTATCCTCTATGCCCTATCCTCTATCCCCTATCCTCTATCCTCTATCCTCTATCCCCTATCCCCTATCTCCTATCCCCTAGCCTCTATCCTCTATATTCTATCCCCTATCCCCTATACTCTATCCCCAATCCTCTATCCTCTATCCTCTATTCTCTATCCCCTATCCTCTATCCTCTATCCTCTATCCCCTATCCCCTATCGCCTATCCCCTAGCCTCTATCCTCTATCCTCTATCCCCTATCCCCTATACTCTATCCCCTATCCCCTATCCCCTATCCCCTATCCCCTATCCCCTATCCCCTATCCTCTATCCTCTATTCTCTATCCCATATCCCCTATCCCCAGCCTCTATCCCCTATCCCCTATACTCTATCCCCTATCCTCTATCCCCTATCCTCTATCCTCTATCCTCTATCCCCTATCCTCTATCCCCTAGCCTCTATCCTCTATCCTCTATCCCCTACCCCCTATACTCTATCCCCTATCCTCTATCCTCTATCCTCTATCCCATATCCCCTATCCCCAGCCTCTATCCTCTATCCTCTATCCCCTATCCTCTATTCCCTATCCCCTATCCTCTATCCCCTATCCTCTATCCTCTATCCTCTATCCTCTATCCTCTATCCTCTATCCTCAATCCTCTATCCCCTATCCTCTATCCTCTATCCTCTATCCCCTATCCCCTATCCCCTATCCTCTATCCTCTATCCTCCATCCCATATCCCCTATCCCCTATCCCCAGCCTCTATCCTCTATCCTCTATCCCCTATCCTCTATCCCCTATCCCCTATCCCCTATCCTCTATCCTCTATACTCTATCCTCTATCCCCTATCCTCTATCCCCTATCCTCTATCCCCTATCCCCTATCCTCTATCCTCTATCCCCTATCCTCTATCCTCTATCCTCTATCCCCTATTCTCTATCCCCTATCCCCTATCCCCTATCCCCTATCCTCTATCCTCTATCCCCTATCCTCTATCCTCTATCCTCTATCCTCTATCCTCTATCCCCTATTCTCTATCCCCTATCCCCTATCCCCTATCCCCTATCCTCTATCCTCTATCCCCTATCCCTATCCTCTATCCCCTATCCCCTATCCCCTATCCCTATCCCCTATCCCTATCCTCTATCCTCTATCCCCTATCCTCTATCCTCTATCCTCTATCCTCTATCCCCTATTCTCTATCTCCTATCCCTATCCCCTATCCTCTATTCTCTATCCCTATCCCTATCCCCTATCCTCTATCCCTATCCTCTATCTCCCTATCCTCTATCCTCTATCCTCTATCCCTATCCCCTATCCTCTATCCCCTATCCTCTATCCCTATCCCCTATCCCCCTTCCCCTATCCCCTATCCCCTATCCTCTATTTTCTATCCCCTATCCCCTATCCCCTATCCCCTATCCTCTATCCTCTATTCTCTATCCCCTATCCCCTATCCTCTATCCTCTTTCCTCTATCCCCTATCCTCTATCCTCTATCCTCTATCCCCTATCCTCTATACCCTATCCCCTAACCTCTATCCTCTATCCTCTATACCCTATCCCCTATCCTCTATCCTCTATCCTCTATCCCCTATCCCCTATCCCATATCCCCTATCCTCTATCCTCTATCCCCTATCCCCTATCCCCTATCCTCTATCCTCTATCCCCTATCCCCTATCCTCTATCCTCTATCCTCTATCATCTATCCTCTATCCTCTATCCCCTATCCTCTATCCTCTATCCCCTATCCCCTATCCCATATCCTCTATCCCCTATCCCCTATCCCCTATCCCCTATCCCCTATCCTCTATTCTCTATCCCCTATCCCCTATCCCCTATCCTCTATCCTCTATCCTCTATCCTCTATCCTCTATCCCCTATCCCCTATCCTCTATCCCCTATCCCCTATCCTCTATCCTCTATCCTCTATCCTCTATCCCCTATCCCCTATCCCCTATCCCCTATCCCCTATCCTCTATTCTCTATCCCCTATCCCCTATCCCCTATCCCCTATCCCCTATCCTCTATCCTCTATCCTCTATCCCCTATCCTCTATCCGCTATCCTCTATCCCCTATCCTCTATCCTCTATCCTCTATCCTCTATCCTCTATCCCCTATCCCATATCCCCTATCCTCTATCCTCTATCCCCTATCCTCTATCCTCTATCCCCTATCCCCTATCCCATATCCCCTATCCTCTATCCCCTCTCCTCTATCCCCTATCCCCTATCCTCTATCCTCTATCCCCTATCCTCTATCCCCTATCCCATATCCTCTATCCCCTATCCCCTATCCTCTATCCTCTATCCCCTATCCTCTATCCCCTATCCCATATCCTCTATCCTCTATCCCCTATCCTCTATCCCCTATCTCATATCCTCTATCCCCTATCCCCTATCCTCTATCCTCTATCCTCTATCACCTATCCTCTATCCCCTATCCCCTATCCCCTATCCCCTATCCTCTATCCCCTATCCCCTATCCTCTATAGAGGATAGGGGATACCCTATCCCCTATCCTCTATCCTCTATCCTCTATCCTCTATCCTCTATCCTCTATCCCCTATCCCATATCCCCTACCCTCTATCCTCTATCCTCTATCCCCTATCCCCTATCCCCTATCCTCTATCCTCTATCCCCTATCCCCTATCCCATATCCCCTATCCTCTATCCCCTCTCCTCTATCCCCTATCCCCTATCCTCTATCCTCTATCCCCTATCCTCTATCCCCTATCCCATATCCTCTATCCCCTATCCCCTATCCTCTATCCTCTATCCCCTATCCCCTATCCTCTATCCCCTATCCCATATCCTCTATCCTCTATCCCATATACTCTATCCCCTATCCCCTATCCTCTATCCCCTATCCCATATCCTCTATCCCCTATCCCCTATCCTCTATACTCTATCCCCTATCCCCTATCCTCTATCCCCTATCCCATATCCTCTATCCCCTATCCTCTATCGTCTATCCCCTATCCTCTATCCTTTATCCTCTATCCTCTATCCTCTATCCCATATCCTCTATCCCCTATCCCCTATCCTCTATCCTCTATCCCCTATCCTCTATCCTCTATGCCCTATCCTCTATCCTCTATCCCCTATCCTCTATCCTCTATCCCCTATCCTCTATCCCCTATCCCCTATCCCATATCCTCTATCCCCTATCCCCTATCCTCTATCCTCTATCCCCTATCCCATATCCTCTATCCTCTATCCCCTATCCTCTATCCTCTATCCTCTATCCTCTATCCTCTATACCCTATCCCCTATCCTCTATCCCCTCTCTCTCGCTCACCCTCAGGCCTCAGGCTAATGTTAATCACATTAAAGGGGAGGTTAAACAGGAAGACAATGTTAATCACATTAAAGGGGAGGTTAAACAGGAAGACACGGTGGGGTCAGTAATTGTGCAGGCCAGCGATTCCAGCGAGGCTAGAGGTCCCCCTCTCGTCTAAAAGTATTCAGGGCTCAGTGGAGCCAGGAGAACAGAGGACACCATGACATGACTGTTTGGATTTCATGACCCTCCCCCTGGTTACCTACAGTCTGTCTCAGCTATATTCAGTTACCTACAGTTTATATAATCTTTATACCATGGCATTGTTGAATACTCCTTTCTGATTGGCTTGAAGGCATTCTAGAATGTGCATTATTTCCCTATATTGCAAGGTATATTTGCACGGTAGAATACAATGGCTATAGTTCATTTGTACAAGTTTGGTTTGAGCAGCTTTTGAAAGCAAAATTCGAATTGACAACAGTATTGTTGGATTCGATTTTAATGATAGCAAGCTATTTTGCACTATGGCCTATTTATTGCCTTACCTCCATACCTTACTACATTTGCACACACTGTATATATATTTTCTGTTGTATTTTTGACTTTATGTTTTGTTTATCCCATATGTAACTCTGTGTTGTTGTTTTTATCGCACTGCTTTGCTTTATCGTGGCCAGGTCACAGTTGTAAATGAGAACTTGTTCTCAACTGGCTTACCTGGTTAAATAAATAAAAAAGGACTGATGGTTTGGTTAGCAAGTCTGTTTGTTTGGTTACCACAGCAACCACTGTAGCTCTCTAGTACATTTTAGTCATTTAGCAGAACGCTCTTATCCAGAGCGACTTACAGTTAGTGAGTGCATACATTTTCATACTGGCCCCACGTGGGAATCAAACCCACAACCCTGGCGTTGCAAGCGCCATGCTCTACCAACTGAGCTACATGGGATGTTGAACACATTTCTACCGACATATTAACACATGTCTAGAGGCAAATGTGTTAAATTATAGCCATGGTTTAAAAGGGATAATCAGCTTGGGGCTCTACGCGTTCTCTGGAAAATAATGCAACTCCGTGGAAGGTCAGTTCCACTCCACTAGCACGTCATGAAACACACCTTCCACGTCGTTCATTATTTTCCATAGAACGCAGAGCCCCCTCGTTGATTATCCCTCACATATCAGTTACCTACAGTCTGTCTCAGCTATATCAGTTACCTACAGTCTGTCTCAGCTATATCAGTTACCTACAGTCTGTCTCAGCTATATCAGTTATCTACAGTCTGTCTCAGCTATATCAGTTACCTACAGTCTGTCTCAGCTATATCAGTTACCTACAGTCTGTCTCAGCTATATCAGTTATCTACAGTCTGTCTCAGCTATATCAGTTACCTACAGTCTGTCTCAGCTATATCAGTTACCTACAGTCTGTCTCAGCTATATCAGTTACCTACAGTCTGTCTCAGCAAGATCAGTTACCTACAGTCTGTCTCAGTATCAGCCCAACCAAGAGGTCTGTCTCCATCTCTGTCTCCATCTCTGTCTCCATCTCTGTCTCCATCTCTGTCTCCATCTCTGTCTCCATCTCTGTCTCTGTCGCTTTTGCTTTCTCTATTGATCTCTCTTTCTCTCACTCTCATTCTCATTCTCTATCTCTCTCGTTCTCTCTCTCCCTCACTCTCTCCGTATATATATCTTCAAATCTATCTATCTATCGTCTCTCTCTGTCTTTATTTCTCCCGGTGAGTGGGTTTCGTTTCAACCATCCGAGAAGGCAGTGTCCGGATAGGGTCATAAAACTCCCCGGCAGTGGTTGGTCCCCTCTGAACTCTGTGGCGGAACACATTGACCCCCACTTCAGTCGCATATTCAATGACACACGGGACCATTAAACTGTTTTATCACGATTAAGTCAAAGATAAGAATCCAACCATCACTCTGATCCAGTGTCTTAAATCATAGGTGTGAATGATTTGTCAGAAGGATGGACTGGTGGTGTGGGTGTCCCATCCCAAACTCTGTGTAGCCACCAGCATTAGTAACAGTCCTCCTCTCCCATGTCTCAATATCAGCCCTGTTTGAGCGAGGTCACTAGCTCAACACTGCATGTATCTTTAACTCGACTAAACTAAACTATACTGACTGGTTCCTGGCCTTCTAAGTTATTTATGTACCTAAGATTGCATATTATGGTCAGATCACATCACATGGTCCCGGTCCATCCCATCTCTTGGCCAGTCCTCTCAGGTATCATGCTGCACACGCCATCACTGTGACTGACCCCGGAGCGAGAGGTCGTCATTCGGGAGGCAAACAGAGCCGCTCTCATTCCTCCATTCCGCCATTCCTCCATCCCCCATCCCTTCTTCTAATGGTCTGGAATGTCCTCTCAGGGACAAGAAAGAGCCTCTGTCACAAGGAGCCTAATCAGAGGCATGGTGCCTGCTCTTCATTTGGAGGACACTTGTGGAACAACTAGCCTTGTCTTCAGTCAAACGGCCGGTGTAGAGCACAGGGTTGTTGTTGGTGTCCTATTTACCCCATAGAACCACTCCAGGACAATATTTACCCCATAGAACAAGTACAGGACAATATTTACCCATAGAACCAGTACAGGACAATATTTACCCCATAGAACCACTACTGGACAATATTTACCCCATAGAAACAGTACAGGACAATATTTACCCATAGAACCAGTACAGGACAATATTTACCCATAGAACCAGTACAGGACAATATTTACCCCATAAAACAAGTACAGGACAATATTTACTATCTCTCTCTCTCTCTCTCTCTCTCTCTCTCTCTCTCTCTCTCTCTCTCTCTCTCTCTCTCTCTCTCTCTCTCTCTCTCTCTCTCTCTCTCTCTCTCTCTCTCTCTCTCTCTCTCTCTCTCTCTCTCTCTCTCTCTCTCTCTCTCTCTCTCTCTCTCTCTCTCGCTCTCCTCTCTCTCAACTCTGTATAGATAGATCAATGATCTTTCACTTTGTATAGTTGAGTTAAATATGATATCTGATTACAATTATCAGAGGTTCATTTGGCTTTGAGGAAGAGGAAGACAACATCCAGGGTTAGGGCCAGTTCCATTTCAATTTAGTCAATTCAGTGGCATTCAGTGGCATTCAGTTTACTTCCTGCATTAACTGAATCAGAATGGAATTGACACCAACCTTGGATTACATCAGTGAAAACAACATGGTTTGATAATGTATCTAATATTACCGACTTACAGATACAACAGCAGCTGTACATTGAAACAGCAAGCAGCCGGTCCCATGAGCATGTCTTCAGATGTCTTGTCTCTCTCTGAGCAAGCTGCAGTAGTAATCTTCACATCCCTCCTACAGTAGGAGTCTTTACAACATACAACTAGAGACTCAAGTCCTCTGGCTGCCCCTCCAGCTTCTTCTCTCACCATTATTTGGTGTCGGCCTACACACAGTACAGACAGTAGAAGCAGCCAGGGTGTCGTTGAAATTTCCACAATACAAATGGTTGGCAAGTGGACTGACCGTCCCCACTATAGAGATCCTATTAAGTATTCTAATTCCTAATTCTATGGCCCCCAAAAGGACACATGTAGGGAAAATACACTTGTCTTTACACTGAGTGTACAAATCATTAGGAACACCTGCTCTTTCCATAGCATAGGTTGACCAGGTGAATCCAGGTGAAAGCCATGATCCATTGTTGATGTCACCTGTTAAATCCACTGCAATCAGTGTAGGTGAAGGGGAGGAGACAGGTTAAAGAAGGATTTTTAAGCCTTGAGACAACTGAGACATGGATTGTGTATGTGTGCCATTCAGAGGGTGAGTGCAAGACAAAATATGTAAGTGCCTTTGAACAGGGGTATGGTAGTAGGTGCCAGGCGCACCGGTTTGAGTTGTCAAGAACTACAACGCTGATGGGTTTTCACGCTCAACACTTTCCTGTGTGTGTCAAGACGGACATCCAGACAACTTGACACAACTGTGGGAAGCATTGGAGTCAACTTGGGCCAGCATCCCTGTGGAATGCTTTCGACACCTTGTAGTCCATGCCCCATAGGATTGAGGCTGTTCTGGGGTAGTCAGTCCCAAGCTCTCGATATACCCAGCTCTCGATATACCCAGCTCTCGATATACCCAGCTCTCGATATACCCAGCTCTCGATATACCCAGCTCTCGATATACCCAGCTCTCGATATACCCAGCTCTCGATAAGCCCAGCTCCACATAATGGAGGAATTCAGATGGTAACAAGGTTTCTCTCTGTCTAAAATCCAAGGATTTGATTTCTTTAATGGATTTATTTTGAGTTTCTTTAAATCCCAGCGAAGGCCACGCTATTTTGTTGACGTAAAGAGACGTTTCTTTACAGACTTCAGCTTCTCTGGTTGACTTTGATTTAGTTTGAGAATTAGCAGACTTGAAGTAACTTATGGAACTATTTCACTGCATCACAGTGAAACTATGGAACACAACCAGGACATTTGAGGGCTTTCTTTATTGGGATGCCAGCCGTTTCCTCCCTGATTCACAGTAACAGCCAGTGACACAAAACGGCTGTGTGTGTGTGTGTGTGTGTGTGTGCGTGTGCTTGTATGTATGTGTGCATGTGTATGTACGTTTGTGTGTGTGTGTGTGCTTGTGTGTGTGTGTGTGTGCTGGTATGTATGTGTGCATGTGTATGTACGTGTGTGTGTGTGTGTGTGTGTGTGCTTGCGCGTGTGTGTGTGACTAACTCGTCCACACACAGCAGGGACAATTCTGGGAAGAGTTATGTTTTATTTCACAATAATTGCTTAATATTCTGTCACTCCTACATTGGAGGTCCTGTCTACTCTGTTGTTGAAGGCAGTTGTGTCTGTCCACTGCAGCATGAGGCTGTTCCCCTTGACGTGTCTGCTCGCTACATAAACTGTCCATGATGAGTCAGATAGCTAACCAAGACAGTAAAACTGGGAGTATAGACCACCATCACGATCACAAACCATGACCACGATCACAACCATGATTACAACCACGACCACGATCATGACCACGACCACAACCACGATCACGACCACAACAACGATCATGACCACGACCATGATTACAACCACAACCACGATCATGACCACGACCACGATCACGACCACGATCACGACCACGACCCGACCCCGACCACGATCACGACCACGACCCGACCCCGACCACGATCATGATCACGACCACGATCACGATCACGACCAAGACCACGACCACGATCACGACCACGATCACGATCACGACCACGACCACGACCACGATCACGATCAGGATGGATTTTTGTAGAACTACTTGAGCACCAATAAAGATAATAAGGATGTTTTGGAGCATCCAGATTCAGTCTGAAGATAGTGTCTCACATGGGGAGTAACAGAAGATAGTGTCTCACATGGGGAGTAACAGAAGATAGTGTCTCACATGGGGAGTAACAGAAGATAGTGTCTCACATGGGGAGTAACAGAATATAGTGTCTCAATTGGGGAGTAACAGAAGATAGTGTCTCACATGGGGAGTAACAGAAGATAGTGTCTCACATGGGGAGTAACAGAAGATAGTGTCTCACATGGGGAGTAACAGAAGATAGTGTCTCACATGGGGAGTAACAGAATATAGTGTCTCAAATGGGGAGTAACAGAAGATAGTGTCTCACATGGGGAGTAACAGAAGATAGTGTCTCACATGGGGAATAACAGAAGATAGTGTCTCAAATGGGGAGTAACAGAAGATAGTGTCTCACATGGGGAGTAACAGAAGATAGTGTCTCACATGGGGAATAACAGAAGATAGTGTCTCACATGGGTAGTAACAGAGGACGTGGGACATGGTGGGAGCACCATGAACAAAAACCAGTAAAGAGCGTGTGTCGGTGCGTAGTTCCTCAAATTGGTGGCGTGGACACCTGTAGCGGTGGGGTCCATATACAGGGTGCTGGCCGTCTGCCCGTCGGGCCGCGTGATTCAGGCTGAAAGGTAGCAGCTATGACGGACGGTCGAGGACAAAGAGTCCACTTCACCAGGCGCTCTTTTGCTTTACGCCTCCAACTCACACGCATCTCACTGCCCTTCAATTGCTTTATTGAATTAAGTCTAATCACTCAATTAAAGTCACATGGAGGAGCAGCCAAGCCCCTGGTCGGTCCCCAACATAACAGGTCCAGTGTTATCGTTCGTGGGAAGAAGTCCAGTCCAAACCAAGAACACGATAGCACCGTGACGGGTCCCTGCGTCTCCAGTACCTGTGGCTGACTGGTTGACGGGCTGCTGAAGAGAAGAGGAGGGTTGTGGGTTCTTTTGGCTCCCTCTGGGCAAAGAGAGGACATTCTGTCTCAGATACATACTGATGGTGTCTGTCTGTTGTTCTGTGGTTAATGCTGAAGTAGGGGAAACTCCAACACACTCACTGCAATACAGATGTTTTTATTGTGACTGACTAAGTAAGTAACGCACACATCGGCTGAACCTGGAAAATGCCTTTATATCCAAGTATATGCAGTGTCTCTGCCTATTTCAGGGGTTTTAGAGGATACTACACTCTGTGAGCGTCAGTTGACCTCAGATCTCAGAAAAGGAGATGTCACAGCACGAAGGCTACTAGCGCTTCACTATCCTGCTACACCTACATGCTGCCTGTGGAGACCCTTTGTGGCTGGAGTGTGCTGTTTTGGGAGAGGCTACAGTGATGCTGCAGTGATGCTGCAGAGAGGGTGCAGAGAGGTTGCAGAAAGGCTGCAGAGAGGTTGCAGAGAGGCTGCAGAGAGGGTGCAGAGAGGCTGCAGAGAGGGTGCAGAGAGGGAGCAGAGAGGGTTCAGAGAGGGTGCAGAGAGGCTGCAGAGAGGGTGCAGAGAGGGAGCAGAGAGGGTTCAGAGAGGGTGCAGAGAGGGTGCAGAGAGGGTGCAGAGAGGGTACAGAGAGGCTGCAGAGAGGGTGCAGAGAGGGTGCAGAGAGGCTGCAGAGAGGGTACAGAGAGGCTGCAGAGAGGGTACAGAGAGGGTGCAGAGAGGGAGCAGAGAGGGTTCAGAGAGGGTGCAGAGAGGGTGCAGAGAGGGTGCAGAGAGGGTACAGAGAGGCTGCAGAGAGGGAGCAGAGAGGCTGCAGAGAGGGTGCAGAGAGGGTGCAGAGAGGGTGCAGAGAGGGTGCAGAGAGGGTGCAGAGAGGGTGCAGAGAGGCTGCAGAGAGGGTACAGAGAGGGTGCAGAGAGGGTGCAGAGAGGGTGCAGAGAGGCTGCAGAGAGGTTGCAGAGAGGGTGCAGAGAGGGTGCAGAGAGGTTGCAGAGAGGCTGCAGAGAGGGTGCAGAGAGGCTGCAGAGAGGCTGCAGAGAGGCTGCAGAGAGGGTGCAGTGAGTGAGGAGGAAATGGAGTCTGTCTTGTTGACTCGGTGGTAAATCCCTCTGGACCCTCTAAAGGAACATTATTATAGCTATTACAGTTTAATCACCCTGCTGTTACAGCTATTACAGTTTAATCACCCTGCTGTTACAGCTATTACAGTTTAATCACCCTGCTGTCCAGTCCAGGACATGCAGCAGCTCTGGACTGAATAGAGCACTGAGCTGAGCGACTGACTGACTGACTGAATGGAGCGCTGAGCAGAGGGACTGACTGACTGAATGGAGCGCTGAGCAGAGGGACTGACTGACTGAATGGAGCGCTGAGCAGAGGGACTGACTGACTGAATGGAGCGCTGAGCAGAGGGACTGACTGACTGAATGGAGCGCTGAGCAGAGGGACTGACTGACTGAATGGAGCGCTGAGCAGAGGGACTGACTGACTGAATGGAGCGCTGAGCAGAGGGACTGACTGACTGAAAGGAGCGCTGAGCAGAGGGACTGACTGACTGAATGGAGCGCTGAGCAGAGGGACTGACTGAATGGAGCGCTGAGCAGAGGGACTGACTGACTGAATGGAGCGCTGAGCAGAGGGACTGACTGACTGAATGGAGCGCTGAGCAGAGGGACTGACTGAATGGAGCACTGAGCTGTTGGACTGACTGACTGACTGCTCATTGTCGAACGGACTGGACTGGACTGAACAACCAGCATGAGCTCAGCAAGACTGTCTGAAACTACCCAGTCTCATGAGATTTCATGACCACTATTATTTCTTCTAATTTCACTGTTCCTTCTTTGTATGTATCAGAAACATCTGATTGTGTCTTAATGAACTCTTCCTGTAGAGCCCAGGACACAATACAATATCTCAACGTTCCCCAAGGTCTTTGCCAATGTTATAATCAACATCTCAAAGCAACCAAGGTTCTTTTTTCTCCATTGAACACTGTTATACTGCTTATTGTCAGCCCCCAGGCCAATTTTGCAGTCTTCTTCAGGGGGAACAGAACAGAAGTGCACCAGAGCACTGTCTCAAGGCCATGACATAATAATAGAATGTCTCTGTTTCAGTTTGAAGATTACCAAGAGATTATTACTAATCATAGTTACAGGAGTTACCCAAAGAAGAACAAGAAGACAGAGAGACAGAGATAGATAGATAGATAAATAGATAGATAGATAGATAGAGAGGGTGCCGGCGCCGGAGAAGATGGCTGCCGTTTTACAGCCCTCTAACCAATTGTACTATTATGTGTGTTTTTCCGCGTTATTTGTAATTTATTTTGTACATAATGTTTATGCCATCGTCTCTTATAACCAAAAAGAGCTTCTGGATATCAGGACAGCGATTACTCACCTCGCATTGGACGAAGACTTTTTCTTCAACGAGTCGGACGCGAAGGATATTCTACAGACACCCGGCAAGGCCCAGATCCCCGTCATTCGCCTGAGGAAGAGACGGAGATATCGTGGGACGTAGGTCGGGGGTGCCTTGTAAGGATCCGACGGCGAGCGAGTAAACTGCCTCTCCCATCAATACTATTAGCCAACGTTCAATCTTTTGAGAATAAAATTGACGATTTAAGATTACGGTTATCCTACCAACGGGACATTAAAAACTGTAATATCTTATGTTTCACGGAGTCGTGGCTGAACGACAACAATGATACCATTCAGCTAGCAGGCTACACGCTACATCGGCAGGACAGAACGGCTGGCTCCGGTAAGACAAAGGGTGGCGGTCTCTGTATATTTGTAAACAACAGCTGGTGTACAAAATCAAATACTAAGGAAGTCTCGAGGTTTTGCTCGCCTGAGGTAGAGTATCTTATGATAAGCTGTAGACCACACTATTTACCAAGAGAGTTTTCAGCTATATTTTTCATAGCTGTCTATTTACCACCACAAACCAATGCTGGCATTAAGATTGCACTGAATGAGTTGTACAAGGCCATTAATCAACAGGAAAACGCTCATCCAGATGCAGCGCTCCTAGTGGCCGGGGACTTTAATGCAGGGAAACTTAAATCCGTTCTACCTAATTTCTACCAGCATGTCAAATGTGCAACCAGAGGGAAAAAAACTCTAGACCACCTTTACTCCACACACAGAGACGCATACAAAGCTCTCCCTCGCCCTCCATTTGGCAAATCTGACCATAACTCTATCCTCCTGATTCCTGCTTATAAGCAAAAACTGAAGCAGGAAGCACCAGTGATTCGGTTAATAAAAAAGTGGTCAGATGACGCAGATGCCAAGCTACAGGACTGTTTTGCTAGCACAGACTGGAACATGTTCCGGGATTCTTCAGACAGCATTGAGGAGTACACCACATCAGTCACTGGCTTCATCAATAAGTGCATCGATGATGTCGTCCCCACAGTGACCGTACGTACATACCCCAACCAGAAGCCATGGATTACAGGCAACATCCGCACTGAGCTAAAGGGTAGAGCTGCCGCTTTCAAGGAACGGGACTCTAACCCGGAAGCTTATAAGAAATCCCGCTATGACCTCCGACGAACCATCAAACAGGCAAAGAGTCAATACAGGTCTAAGATTGAATCATACTACACTGGCTCTGACGCTCGTCGGATGTGGCAGGGCTTGAAAACTATTACAGACTACAAAGGGAAGCACAGCCGCGAGCTGCCCAGTGACACAAGCCTACCAGACGAGCTAAACCACTTCTATGCTCGCTCGAGGCAAGCAACACTGAAGCATGCATGAGAGCACCAGCTGTTCCGGACGACTATGTGATCACGCTCTCCGTAGCCGATGTGAGTAAGACTTTTTAAGCAAGTCAACATTCACAAGGCCGCTGGGCCAGACGGATTACCAGGGCGTGTACTCCGAGCATGTGCTGACCAACTGGCAAGTGTCTTCACTGACATTTTCAACATGTCCCTGACCGAGTCTGTAATACCAACATGTTTCAAGCAGACCACCATAGTCCCCGTGCCCAAGAACTCTAAGATAACCTGCCTAAATGACTACCGACCCGTGGCACTGACGTCTGTAGCCATGAAGTGCTTTGAAAGACTGGTCATGGCTCACATCAACAGTATAATCCCAGAAACCCTAGACCCACTCCAATTTGCATACCGCCCCAACAGATCCACAGATGATGCAATCTCTATCGCACTCCACACTGCCCTTTCCCACCTGGACAAGAGGAACACCTACGTGAGAATGCTATTCATTGACTACAGCTCAGCATTCAACACCATAGTGCCCTCTAAGCTCATCACTAAGCTAAGGATCCTGGGACTAAACACCTCCCTCTGCAACTGGATCCTGGACTTCCTGACGGGCCGCCCCCAGGTGGTAAGGGTAGGTAACAACACATCTGCCACACTGATCCTCAACACGGGGGCCCCTCAGGGGGTGCGTGCTCAGTCCCCTCCTGTACTCTCTGTTCACCCATGACTGCATGGCCAGGCACGACTCCAACACCATCATTAAGTTTGCCGACGACACAACAGTGGTAGGCCTGATCACCGACAACGATGAGACAGCCTATAGGGAGGAGGTCAGAGATCTGGCCGTGTGGTGCCAGGACAACAACCTCTCCCTCAACGTGACCAAGACAAAGGAGATGATTGTGGACTACAGGAAAAAAAAGAGGACTGAGCACGCCCCCATTCTCATCGACGGGGCTGTAGTGGAACAGGTTGAGAGCTTCAAGTTCCTTGGTGTCCACATCACCAACGAACTATCATGGTCCAAGCACACCAAGACAGTCGTGAAGAGGGCACGACAAAGCCTATTCCCCCTCAGGAGACTAAAAAGATTTGGCATGGGTCCTCAGATCCTCAAAAAATTCTACAGCTGCACCATCGAGAGCATCCTGACTGGTTGCATCACCGCCTGGTATGGCAACTGCTTGGCCTCTGACCGCAAGGCACTACAGAGGGTAGTGCGTACGGCCCAGTACATCACTGGGGCAAAGCTCCCTGCCATCCAAGACCTCTATACCAGGCGGTGTCAGAGGAAGGCCCTCAAAATTGTCAAAGACTCCAGCCACCCTAGTCATAGACTGTTCTCTCTGCTACCGCACGGCAAGCGGTACCGGAGTGCCAAGTCTAGGTCCAAAAGACTTCTCAACAGCTTCTACCCACAAGCCATAAGACTCTGAACAGCTAATCATGGCTACCCGGACTATTTGCACTGCCCCCCCACCCCATCCTTTTTACGCTGCTGCTACTCTGTTAAGTATTTATGCATAGTCACTTTAACTCTACCCACATGTACATATTACCTCAACTACCTCAACTAGCCGGTGCCCCCGCACATTGACTCTGCACCGTTACCCCCCTGTATATATAACCTCCCTACTGTCACTTTATTTTACTTCTGCTCTTTGTTTTTCTCAACACTTTTTTTTTTTGTTGTTGTTTTATTCTTACTTTTTTTGTTTAAAATAAACGCACTGTTGGTTAAGGGCTGTAAGTAAGCATTTCACTGTAATGTCTGCACTTGTTGTATTCGGCACATGTGACCAATAAAATTTGATTTGATTTGATTTGATTTGATAGATAGATAGATAGATAGATAGATAGATAGATAGATAGATAGATAGATAGATAGATAGATAGATAGATAGATAGATAGATAGATAGATAGATAGATAGATAGATAGATAGATAGATAGATAGATAGATAGATAGATAGAGAGAACTAGAGAGAGAGAACTAGAGAGAGAGAGAACTAGAGAGAGAGAACTAGAGAAAGAGAGAGAGACAGTGACAGAAAGAGAGAACTAGAGAGAAAGAGAGAACTAGAGAGAGAGACAGAGAGAGAACTAGAGAGAGAGAGAAAACTAAAGAGAGAGAGAACTAGAGAGAGAGAGAGACAGAGACAGAGAGAGATAACTAGAGAAAGAGAGAGAACTAGAGACAGACAGACAGACAGAGACAGAGACAGAGAGAGAGAACTAGAGAGAGAGAGAACTAGAGAGAGACAGAGACAGAGAGAGAGAACTAGAGAGAGAGAGAAATTGGCAAAAAACACACACATTTCTTTCCACAGGGCCGTGGGGTGAGACAGGGATGCAGTTTAAGCCCCACCCTCTTCAACATATATATCAACGAATTGGCGAGGGCACTAGAACAGTCTGCAGCACCCGGCCTCACCCTACTAGAATCTGAAGTCAAATGTCTTCTGTTTGCTGATGATCTGGTGCTTCTGTCACCAACCAAGGAGGGCCTACAGCAGCACCTAGATCTTCTGCACAGATTCTGTCAGACCTGGGCCCTGACAGTAAATCTCAGTAAGACAAACATAATGGTGTTCCAAAAAGGTCCAGTTGCCAGGACCACAAATACAAATTCCATCTAGACACCGTTGCCCTAGAGCACACAAAAACTATACATACCTCGGCCTAAACATCAGCGCCACAGGTAACTTCCACAAAGCTGTGAACGATCTGAGAGACAAGGCAAGAAGGGCCTTCTATGCCATCAAAAGGAACATAAAATTTGACATACCAATTAGGATCTGGCTAAAAATACTTGAATCAGTTATAGAACCCATTGCCCTTTATGGTTCTGAGGTCTGGGGTCCGCTCACCAACCAAGAATTCACAAAATGGGACAAACACCAAATTGAGACTCTGCATGCAGAATTCTGCAAAAACATCCTCCGTGGTACAACGTAAAACACCAAATAATGCATGCAGAGCAGAATTAGGCCAATACCCGCTAATTATCAAAATCCAGAAAAGAGCCGTTAAATTCTATAACCACTTAAAAGGAAGCGATTCCCAAACCTTCCATAACAAAGCCATCACCTACAGAGAGATGAACTTGGAGAAGAGTCCCTAAGTAAGCTTGTCCTGGGCCTCTGTTCACAAACACAAACAGACCCCACACAGCCCCAGGAAACAACAACAACAACAACAACAACAACAACACAATTAGACCCAACCAAATCATGAGAAAACAAAAAGAGAATTACTTGACACATTGGAAAGAACAAACAAAAAAACAGAGCAAACTAGAATGCTATTTGGCCCTAAACAGAGAGTACACAGTGGCAGAATACCTGACCACTGTGACTGACCCAAACTTAAGGAAAGCTTTGACTATGTACAGACTCAGTGAGCATAGCCTTGCTATTGAGAAAGGCCGCCGTAGGCAGACCTGGCTCTCAAGAGAAAACAGGCTATGTGCACACTGCCCACAAAATGAGGTGGAAACTGAGCTGCACTTCCTAACCTCCTGCCAAATGTATGACCATATTAGAGACACATATTTCCCTCAGATTACAGCGATCCACAAAGAATTCGAAAACAAACCCAATTTTGATAAACTCCCTTATCTACTGGGTGAAAAACCACAGTGTGCCATCACAGCTGCAAGATTTGTGACCTGTTGCCACAAGAAAAGGGCAACCAGTGAAGAACAAACACCATTGTAAATACAACCCATATTTATGTTTATTTATTTTCCCATTTGTACTTTAACTATTTGCACATTGTTACAACACTGTATATATACATAATATGACATTTGAAATGTCTTTATTCTTTTGAAACTTCTGAGTGTAATGTTTACTGTTAATATTTATTGTTTATTTCACTTTTGTTTACTATCTACTTCACTTGCTTTGGCAATGTTAACACACGTTTCCCATGCCAATAAAGCCCTTAAATTGAATTGAAATTGAATTGAATTGAGAGAACTAGAGAGAGAGAGATAACTAGAGAGAGAGAGAGATAGTGTCACGACTTCCGCCGAGGCTGCCCCCCCTCCTGGTTCGGGCAGGATTCGGCGTTCGTCGTCATCGGAGTACTAGCTACTGCCGATCCCATTCTCATCACTCCACTTGTCATGTCTTGTCAATCACACACACCTGGTGCTCATTCCCCTAATTAGTATGTGTATAAGTGTTCCCTCTGTTCCCCTTGTCTTTGTTAGTGATTGTTTGTTGTGAGAGCGTGTAGCTCGGTTGAGCTACTATTCACTGTGTTTATGCCAAGGTGGATGTTTTCCCTTGTAATAGTTTTGTTTGACGCTTGGGGTGTTTGATTTATGTAAACGGAATAAACTCTGGACTTCGGTATTTTACCTCCTGCGCCTGACTCCTTCATTCACACCTCGTCACAGACAGAGACAGAGACAGAGACAGAGACAGAGACAGAGACAGAGAGAGAACTAGAGAGAGAGAGACAGAGACAGAGACAGAGAGAGAACTAGAGAGAGAGAGAGAGACAGAGACAGAGACAGAGAGAGATAAAATGAGGGAACAAGAGAACAAGAGAAAGATAAGTAATGGACTATTAAAGGGAGGAGCTGGTTCTTTCATGTCAGGCCACTTTGATTATGTTGCTGATTAGTTCCAGGTGAGCCAGCTCTCAGAGAGAGAGAGAGAGAGAGAGAGAGAGAGAGAGAGAGAGAGAGAGAGAGAGAGAGAGAGAGAGAGAGAGAGAGAGAGAGAGAGAGAGAGAGAGAGAGAGAGAGAGAGAGAGAGAGAGAGAGAGAGAGAGAGAGAGAGAGAGAGAGAGAGAGAGAGAGAGAGAGAGAGAGAGAGAGAGAGAGAGAGAGAGAGAGAGACAGAGAGAGAGAGAGAGAGAGAGAGAGAGAGACAGAGAGAGAGAGAGAGAGAGAGAGAGAGAGAGGAGAACCAATAAGAGGAAAGAGACTCTAAAGGCAAGATGGCATTCCAAAACTATTAAACTACAATAGTAGTAGGATTTAGAGGATGTGGAGATTAAAGGGGTGTAGAGAATCCATGAGGCTCAAATGCTATGTTGAGTTGGGTAGCAGGGAGGTTGGGCATTACTGGTATAAATCTCTATACAGAACACCAGGCCCAAAAGGACTAGCTTTTCAACACAGTATCAACTTTTGCCATCTCTGGATATTGTATGTGCCTCTTTCTGGGAGATAACAGGATGACATTTACATTAGCCTTTTTAGTCATTTAGCAGACACTGTCATCCGGATGCTCTCAGAGATCCAGAGCTATTCAGAGAGGGATTCTCTGAACTGTTGAGGTGGTGATGATGCCTTGGCCATCCTTGGCTCTACTCTCTCATGCATGGGTTAAGTCTACATGGGTTAAAGTCTACATGGGTTAAAGTATACATGGGTTAATGTCTACATGGGTTAAAGTATACATGGGTTAAAGTCTACATGGGTTAAAATATACATGGGTTAAAGTCTGCATGGGTTAAAGTCTACATGGGTTAAAGTCTACACGGGATAAAATATACATGGGTTAAAGTCTTCATGGGTTACATCCTACATGGGTTCAACTCTACATGGGCTACACTCTACATGGGCTACACTCTACATGGGCTACACTCTACATGGGCTACACTCTACATGGGCTACACTCTACATGGGCTACACTCTACATGGGTTAAACTACATGGGTTAAAAACATGTCTTGTCCTGACAAAGAAGAGGTCAGAGAAGGAGGGAATAGAGCATCCTTCAGTCCTGTTTATTGAATGACAGATCAGCACCACCTCTGCCTCTTTCTCTCTATCCCTTCTCATCTCTGCTTAATTTGATCAGAGAATCTGGTGACGCAGTGTGTGTGCTCGCCTCATGTGAAACCAATTTGTAAAAAAAAAACATCTGCTGGTCCCTCTTTATTTCTCTCAGAGGTTAGGGAGGGGCGCACACACATGTCCAGGGAGGTGAGGAGTAACCCCACACAGCCTCTCAGCCACTCACCATGACCTAAGTCCCGACCCCTCTATGGGATATGGTAACGGAGGACATGTCCAGGGAGGTGAGGAGTAACCCCACACAGCCTCTCAGCCACTCACCATAACCTAAGTCCCGACCCCTCTATGGGATATGGTAATGGAGGACATGTCTGTTCACCTATAACCGCTCAGACGGGAATAGAAGTCAGGTGTTAAACTTACATAGATGTATTCTAAGTAGGCGGGATCCAAACCAATGACATCAGATAAAATAGACTTATGGTGAATAGCAGCATTGGTATGACCAGCAGCAACATTCACATTGAAATAAACAAGCTAGTACTTAGGACTATGTGTCATCATACCTCACACAGATAGACCAGACAGACAGACATACAGCATCACCACACCACACTGAGTCTCATCGTCTGGTTGCCACGACGAGGTAACAACAGCGTCATGGAAAAATACGTGTTGTTTACCACGACAGGGGAGTCATGGCTTTTGGTTAGGATTGAGGAAGTTACCATGGAACAGCACCCACAGTGTCACCCAGGTCCGTCATCATCTGGTTGCCATGGTGAGGGATCCATACAAATAAAGAGTCACACACTCTATATAGAAATACAGTGCCTTCAGAAAGTATTCACACCCCTTTACTTTTTTCCACATTTCGTTGTGTTACAACTTGAATTTAAAATGGATTAAATGTAGATGTTGTGTCACTGGCCTACACACAATACCCCATAATGTCAAAGTGGAATTATGTATTTCGAAATTTTTACAAATTAATACAAAATGGAAATCTGAAATGTCTTGAGTCAATAAGCATTCAACCCCTTTCCTTTGTTATGGCAATCCTAAATAAGTTCAGGAGTAAAAATGTGCTTAACAAGTCACATAATAAGTTTCATTTTTTTATGACTACCTCATCTCTGTACCCCACACATACAATTATCTGTAAGGTCCCTCAGTCGACCAGTGAATTTCAAACACAGATTCAACCACAAAGACCAGGGAGGTTTTCCAATGCCTCCCAAAGAAGGGCAGCTATTGGTAGATAGGTTTTTTTAAAATAATAAAAAAATCTGACATTGAATATTCCTTTGAGCATGGAGAAGTTATTAATTACACTTTGGATGGCGTATCAATACACCCAGTCACTACAAAGATACAGGCGTCCTTCCTAACTCAGTTGCCGGAGAGGAAGGAAACCGCTCAGGGATTTCACCATGAGGCTAATGGTGACTTTAAAACAGTTACAGAGTTTAATGGCTGTGATAGGAGAAAACTGAGGATGGATCAACAACATTGTAGTTACTCCACAATACTAATCTATCTGACAGAGTGAAAAGAAGGAAGCTTGTAATGAATAAAATATTCCAAAACATGCATCCTGTTTGCAACAAGGCACTAAAGTAATACTGCAAAACATTTGGTAAAGCAATTACATTTTTGTCCTGAATACAAAGTGTTATGTTTTGGGCAAATCCAATACAACACATTACTGAGTACCACTCTCCATATTTTCAAGCATAGTGGTGGCTGCATCATGTTATGGGTATGCTTGTAATCGTTAAGGACTGTGGAGTTTTTCAGGATAAAAAAGAAATGGAATGGAGCTAAGCACAGGCAAAACTCCTAGAGGAAAACCTGGTTCAGTCTGCTTTCCACCAGACACTGGGAGACTAGAGGAAAACCTGGTTCAGTCTGCTTTACACCAGACACTGGGAGACTAGAGGAAAACCTGGTTCAGTCTGCTTTCCACCAGACACTGGGAGACTAGAGGAAAACCTGGTTCAGTCTGCTTTCCACCAGACACTGGGAGACTAGAGGAAAACCTGGTTCAGTCTGCTTTCCATCAGACACTGGGAGATGAATTCACCTTTCAACAGGACAATGACCTAAAACACAAGGCCAAATCTACACTTGAGTTTCTTACCAAGAAGACAGTGAATGTTCCTGAGTGGCCGAGTTACAGTTTTGACTTAAATCTACTTGAAAATCTATGGCAAGACCTGAAAATGGTTGTCACCCAGAAAGACTCACAGCTGCTAAAGGTGCTTCTACAAAGTATTGACTCAGGGGTGTGAATAGTTATGTAAATTAGATATTTTTGTATTTTATTTTCAATACATTTGCAAAAATTTCTGAAAACATATTTTTACTTTGTTGTTATGGGGTATTGTGTTTAGATGGGTGAGAAAAAAAAATCTATATAATCCATTTTGAATTCAGGCTACAACACAACAAAATGTGAAATAAATCTAGGGGTATGTATACTTTCTGAAAGCACCTTATTTATAACTATGTATATAACTCTATACATAACTCTATATATAACTATGTATATAACTCTATATATAACTCGATATATAACTATGTATACAACTCTATATATAACTATATACATAACTCTATACATAACTATGTATATAACTCTATACATAACTCTATATATAACTATGTATATAACTATATATAAAACTATGTACATAACTCGATATACAACTTTATGTATAACTCTATAAATAATTATGCTCCAACAGTATTGGGACAGTGACTAAATGTGTTGTTGTTTTGGCTCTGTACTCCAGCACTTTGGATTTGAAATGATACATTAAAAAAACAAAATACAAGAAAAACATAAATAAACATTACAAAAACTAAAAAAATCAACAACCCAAACAATTATGCACTCACTAACTGTAAGTCGCTATGGATAAGAGCGTCTGCTAAATGACTAAAATGTAAAATGTAATATAATGACTACGAGGTTATTAAAGTGCAGACTGTCATATTCCTAGCATGCAAAGATTACATGAAGGTTGTGACTCTACAAATTTGTTGAATGCATTTGCTGTTTTGTTTTGGTTGTGTTTCAGATTGTTTTGTGCCCAACAGAAATGAATGGTAAATAATGTGCTGTGTCATTTTGGAGTCACTTTTATTGTAAATAAGAATATAATATTTCTGAACACTTCTAAATTAATGTGGACGCTACAATGATTACAGATAATCCTGAATGAATAGTGAATAATGATGAGTGAGAAAGTTACAGAGGCATAAACATCATATCCCCTCCCATCCCCCCAAAAATGCTCACCTCCCCTGTTATTGTTATGGTGAGAGTTTAGCATGTCTTGGGGGTATGATATTTGTGCATGTGTAATTTTCTCACTCATCATTATTCACGGACTATCCGTAACCATGGTAGCATCCACATTAATGTAAAAGTGTTTAGAAACATATTATTTTGTTGTCTACAATAAAAGTGACTCCAAAATGACACAATACATTATTTACCATCCAATTCTATTGGGCACAAAATAATCTGAAAGACAACCAAAACAAACAGCAAATATTTGTAGAGTCACAAGCTTGATGTAATCATTGCGTTCTAAGAATATGGGACCAAATACTAAACTTTTGACTACTTAATACACATGAATTTGTCCCAATACTTTTGGTCCCCTAAAAATGGCGGGACTATGTACAAAAAGCACTGTAAATTCTAAACGGTTCACCCAATACGGATGAAAATACCCTCAAATTAAAGCTGACAGTCTGCACTTTAACCTCATAGTCATTGTATCATTTCAAAATCCAAAATTCTGGAGTACAGAGCCAAAACAAAACAACAACTATTTTGTCACTGTCCCAATACTTTTTGGAGCTCACTGTAACTATATATAACTCTATAAAGTATATGACTATGTATATCATTCTATATGTAACTCTATATATAAGCTCCCAGTAATTTATTGGGTAAAACACCCAACATTTCGGCATCACAGGGAGCCAGTCACACAGGTACCATCACACGGAAGACGTGTTGTCCAGCGATCAGGGAGCCAGTCACACAGGCACCACCACACGGAAGACGTGTTGTCCAGCGATCAGGGAGCCAGTCACACAGGCACCATCACACGGAAGACATGTTGTCCAGCGGTCCCGATGACCCCAGGACATGCACACACTTATTCACGGCAGACGACACTAAACTGCATTTACAGGCTCACTTTACAAAACACATCTAAACGAAAGTGCCGAATAATATAGAATAATATAATATGTGGGACTGGTGGATCAGTCTGTCTGTCTGTCTACCTGTCTGCCTGTCTGGCATCTGTTATGTGATGACAGATTGACAGACAAGGCTGAGAGGGCTTGTTATAGTTCAGATGGAATTTTTCATGAATCCCCAGCGCTCCTTTAATTAACATTGCTCTGAATATACATTGGCCGGACTTCACAGGGGACAATGAATGTGTGTGTGTGTGTGTGTGTGTGTGTGTGTGTGTGTGTGTGTGTGTGTGTGTGTGTGTGTGTGTGTGTGTGAGAGAGAGAGTGTCTCTGTGTGTGTGTGTGTGTGTGTGTGTGTGTGTGTGTGTGTGTGTGTGTGTGTGTGTGTGTGTGTGTGTGTGTGTGTGTGTGTGTGTGTGTGTGTGTGTGTGTGTGTGTGTGTGTGTGTGTGTGTGTGTGTCTGTGCGTGCCACGGGAGACAGGTTCAACTCCCTTGGGACATATTTCTGCCGTTTTAATATGTTTCTTTGAATAAGATATAGACAGCATGAGAGCAGTTACATGTACTCATAAATAGTACAGACTCTGCCTGACTGTTCTAAAAATAACTGGGTGAGATATGAGTGCTGTTTAGCATTTGGTCATTATACAGTATATTTTGTTCCAAAGAGGCAGTAATGCCTTTCCCACAGGTAATGCACACATGCATGTACACACACACAAACACACGCACACACACACACACACACGCACACACACACACTCTCTCTCTCTTTGTCTCTCGATCCATCGCTCTCTCTCAGGTAGTCTCTCTCTCTCCCTCTCCCCCCCACCCCCCTCTCTCTCCCTCTCTCCCCCTCCTCTCTCGCTCCCTCTCTCAGGTAGTCACCCCCCCTCTCTCTCGCTCTCTCTCAGGTAGTCTCTCTCTCTCCCTCCCCCATCTCTCTCTCCCTCTCTCAGGTAGTCTCTCTCTCTCCCTCCCCCATCTCTCTCTCCCTCTCTCAGGTAGTCTCTCTCCCCCCCTCTCTCTCTCCCTCTCTCAGGTAGTCTCTCTCTCTCCCTCTCCCCCCACCCCCCTCTCTCTCTCCCTCTCTCAGGTAGTCTCTCTCTCTCCCTCTCCCCCACCCCCCTCTCTCTCCCTCTCTCCCCCCCTCTCTCTCCCTCTCCCCCCTCTCTCTCTCCCTCTCTCAGGTAGTCTCTCTCTCTCCCTCTCCCCCCCACCCCCCTCTCTCTCCCTCTCTCCCCTCCTCTCTCGCTCCCTCTCTCAGGTAGTCACTCCCCCCTCTCTCTCTCCCTCTCTCAGGTAGTCACTCCCCCCCTCTCTCTCTCCCTCTCTCAGGTAGTCTCTCTCTCTCCCTCCCTCCCCCATCTCTCTCTCCCTCTCTCAGGTAGTCTCTCTCTCTCCCTCCCCCCATCTCTCTCTCCCTCTCTCAGGTAGTCACTCTCCCCCCCCTCTCTCTCTCCCTCTCTCAGGTAGTCTCTCTCTCTCCCTCCCTCCCCCATCTCTCTCTCCCTCTCTCAGGTAGTCTCTCTCTCTCCCTCCCTCCCCCCCATCTCTCTCTCCCTCTCTCAGGTAGTCTCTCTCTCTCCCTCCCTCCCCCCCCATCTCTCTCTCCCTCTCTCAGGTAGTCTCTCTCTCTCCTCCCTCCCCCCATCTCTCTCTCCCTCTCTCAGGTAGTCTCTCTCTCTCCCTCCCTCCCCCCATCTCTCTCTCCCTCTCTCAGGTAGTCTCTCTCTCTCCCTCTCTCCCCCCATCTCTCTCTCCCTCTCTCAGGTAGTCACTCTCCCCCCTCTCTCTCTCCCTCTCTCAGGTAGTCTCTCTCTCTCCCTCCCTCCCCCCATCTCTCTCTCCCTCTCTCAGGTAGTCTCTCTCTGATAGCCAGGCGGGTGGTAAAGGGCCCTGCCTGTCTGTTTCAGATCTGTGTGAGTTCTGTGCCAACATAAACCCCACAGGCGCTGGGCTGAGCTGAGCTGGGATGTTGTGTCTGGGAAAAATCAATCCCTCCAACAGCGCAGCAGAACGAGTGTGTGTGTGTGTGTGTGTGTGTGTGTGTGTGTGTGTCATTCACTGTGCCAAATAACCTGCCCATGTTTCCTCCTTCCTGCTGGAAGCTAAACAGACAGAAGGGGAAGCAGTGGTCCACGTTTACTAAAAAAAAAAGTTTCTAAAAAACCTTGAAGAATGTCATGGTTGAGTGATGTATAGGTCAGTGGTGTTTTTTGGGGTCTTAAGTCTGTAGCCTGTGGCATAGGTTGTGTTGTGTTAGTGGTGGGGGGCGCTGTACACATGCTCAGAGCTAAACCAGGGGTCTTCAATTCTATTACACCTTAATCATTTTCATTTGGAACGCTTCTGAATAGTTCACTTCTACAGTATGTTCTTATAATCAATTAATTATGTATCAGTAAAATTGGTTACATTTCCACCAAATGATACTTTACATTATTGATACTTTACATTGCGTATTGATTTACAATCTCTAAAATACTTTATCTGAAGGTCTGCTTGTAAACTAATAATACATAATTATTGAGTTTGTAATAAATATCTTGTAAATTCTCATTTGTAAATAGTGAACTATAGGGATAGAACAATATCTGTTAGGGTCTACAAATATATATACTTATATTCAATAGGAAATGTACAGGCAAATTAGGCTACAAACAGCCTTTAACAAAACAGGAGAGACTGCAGTGGTATGCAGGCACCAAATAACTCATTTTGTTGTATTGGGAAAACTTTACAGGAGATTGGGCAATAAAAGAATGACTAAAAGACATTCAATGTCTTGTTAAAAAATACCTGCACAGCAGGAGAGGTGCCAGTGAACCATGTGACCAGACGAGAGTTCAACGCATGCGCACTGGCACGCATAATTATAGGTTTCAGTGTTGCAACGAATGAGCAAATTTGTATTTTTTTCTATAAGGCGGTTGCTTTTATTTTTTCCAAATGTGGTCGCGGTATTTACTGTAAGAAAATGACCATGTTTATTGCCTTGGAGTCGCACCGAATGATACAGAATGATGCAGTATAGCTTACATCAGTAGTTATAGTGGACATACAAACACGTGCAATTAAATCTAAAAGAAAACAATCGATGCAGTTCATGAATCAATCTTCGCTGAGATTGAAATTATTCAAAAACGAATTGATGTAATTTATTCAGTTCAACAATAGCTCAGAGATCATGAAAAAATAGGTTGAAGCATTTTGAAACATGTTATATTAGCCCGGGTGCCTTTTCATCCATTCTATTCAGACCTATAAAAAGCCTATTGTAGCCTATATCCTATCAACCTCAATCTGTGACTGCCATGGAGTGTAGATATACAGGCCACTGGTTTAGCTTGTGAACTACGGTGGCAGCTATTGCCTGTAAACGGTGACACAGTGACGTGATGTAAAATGTCTGGTGTGGGTCACTGCTGTGGAAGCCCGTTCCCGCCGCCTGTCCCAAAAATGTCTGACTATGAGTTATGAGAAGTCATAATTATGAGCTAGTAAGTCATTATTATGAGATAGTAAGTCATTATTATGAGATAGTAAGTCATTATTATGAGATAGTAAGTCATTATTATGAGATAGTAAGTCATAATAATGTGATAGTAAATAATTATTATGAGATAGTAAGTCATTATGAGATAGTAAGTCATTATTATGAGATAGTAAGTCATTATTATGAGATAGTAAGTCATTATTATGAGATAGTAAGTCTGGATCATGGAGGTCGACCCCTTTTATAGGGGCAATCTTGGATTTAAATACTAACAAAGCGTATTCCCCGCTGTAAGGTTTTGTATTTATTTTCTTTGTGTTTTTGAACGTAGTCCTGTTTCTTTGTGTTCTTGAACGTAGCCCTGTCTTTCATTTTTGTTCATTGATTTCACCTGTGTTAGTTACTCACCTGGTCTCGTCAGCTCCTTATTTAGTTCATTCTGTTTGTGCCTTGTGAGGTATTGTTCGTTTTGACTCCACTAAGCCTTTTCCTAGCTCGTTTGTGAGAACCAGTTATAGCCTTCAGTCCTAGTTTTTGATTCACCTGCCTGTTTGCCTACCTGTGTATGACCATTGCCTGCCTGTGACCACGATTCCTGTCTTCTGTAAAGGCGTAATAAACACCTGCCGCGCTCTGCGCGTGAATCTACACCTTTTTCTCCCCGAGTATTCATCACACCCGCCACTTTGTTTGGTAAACAGGTGAGGAATGGTGAAGGAGAAATGTAACCATTCTCAAATACATAGACACAAGGACTCTTACATATGGATGCAAGGACTGACCATCCATGAGATAAAAATAATAGTTTTAACCATGTTTTGAAGCTATACAGTGTTTGTTTACAATTACATGGGTCTACAAACAATGGAGTTAAACAAGCTTATATTTGGGGGTTCTGGTGGAGTACGACCATTGCTCATGAGGCATTTCTAAGTTACATTATTCAAGAATCAATTGCTATATATTAATAATTTAAAAGTCAAAACATTTATGTACCAATCCCAGATGTCCCAATCAACCAGATGTCATCAAACAGGCACCAACTCACATCAACAAATCTCTCCAATCCATTAATATGGAACAATATCACCAATCTCTCTCTCTCTCTCTCTCTCTCTCTCTCTCTCGCTCTCTCTCTCTGCTCTCTCTCTCTCTCTCTCTCTCTCTCTCTCTCTCTCTCTCTCTCTCTCTCTCTCTACTATCTCATAATAATTACTTACTATCTCACAACTCCTAGTCAGATGTTCATTTTTTTGGGGTGGTGGGAACGAGCTTCCATACACTTCATATTCAATCGAAGATAATATTATGTGACACTTCTTAGCCAATCAGAGGGACAGTGAACAGGTGTTGTTGTGGGCTTATTCTAACCAATCCCTGGCTCTCTCAGCTCTCATCATAATTCTCAGCGTCGCTTCCATTGACATCGTTTGCCCACTGAGGCTGAGCATGAATCTCCGTGCATTATCTGTTAGTGGCACTCAAAGAAATTCGAGTGGCAATAGGGGAGAATCAGTTAAAGGCCTACATGCCTCTTTTAGATCATATGATGTGAATTGTGTGGATTAAATACAACTGAAAGGTGTACAAAAGTATAGAATCGAATCCAAAAGCACAAAGTATCCTAATATTACGTGGGAATAGTAGATAGTAGAATTTATAGTAGAAATGTTCAAATATTACTTTTTGATTCACGTTAAATGTCTTAGCTTTTTATTCAATGAATTGACTAGCAGGTGGGTTTAATAAAACCATTCCAGGAAGGAGTATATCCAACAAATAACTCTCTAAATAAATCTATCAAATTTAAAAGGTTAGCTATATGGAACCACTTTTAATTGATAAAGTATGCAAATACTTAGTTGTTTAGGTTTTTTTTAACGTTTCAATGCCTTAATGTTGGTTAATCACGCCAATGATCAATATCGTTATTATGGTATTATAAGGTAGTATATTTGTTTTTGTTTTTGTTTTTTGTATTTCAATAATTGTTGTCATTGTTGTCGTCGTACTACTTATTTTGAATATATGGTTATTATAATGTAATAGCCTGCAATAACCCCATTAATTAATAATAGCGTGTAGTCCTTTAATTATATCATAATAGCCTGCCGCTTCAAGAAAAATGAATAAAGTAAACGTGATTTCATTTCTGCAGAGGAGTGATTTAATTTCGATAACCTTGTTACCCTACAGCAATTATGAACAACCCCTGTTTTCTACACTGAGCACAAGGAAAACATTCAGCAAATTACAGACAGAAACCAAGGAGAGTAGAAGATAATTTTTATATCACACAGAAATGTAGGCTAATGGGCTTATTAACCCATGAACCAAATGCATAAACTGCCATAACGGTTTTATTGCTAGAACGATCCATTTCAAATGTTTACCTGATGAATTGAGGGCATTACGGGTCTAAATAATATAAATACAAAATTATGCATTTTACACAAAAGAAGGACAACGTCTTAGGGCTATAGTTTGTGTTGATTTTGTCTGTGCTATTTAGCACGTAGAATTGGAAAAATCTAATAAAATCTAGGCTAAAACCAAAACAGTATCGGCACTTGTCAACAAATTTGACACAATGATGCCATGGCCAAAACGAAAGTGGCATCCCACTCACTGGGTACACATTGGTTGAATAAACGATGTTTCCACGTCATTTCAATGAAATTACGTTGAACAAACGTGGAATAGACATTGAATTGAGGTCTGTGCCCAGTGGGATTTTACATTCATCCATATAGGCTATAGGCTACATAATTTAAACATGCATCACAATATTTGAGGGCTTATTTGCATGGTGCCTATTACTCGAGAAGATCTAAGGCTTTCCTAAATATATATATTTCTACCTGGTTAAACAAAAGGGGAAAAAGATCATTGACTCAGAGCAATTATCTCTCATGTGCACACAACAATGTGCATTTATCAAAGCAGTTATATTAACTCCTAATCAAATTGATGTCATGTGTTGTGTCTCCCTCGTGTTTACCAAAAAACAAGAAAAAAATGTCCCTCTCTTGCTTGACCTCCCATCTTCCATCTCCATCTCTGTTGTCTGGATAACAACAGTGCTGTGCTAGTTCTGGCTTTCACTAGTGTCGTGCGCAGAGGACTTTAGTGGGACCAGTGGCATCGTCTGTAAAGCAACGGCATTTTGGTTCCTTACCCCGGTAAACCTTCAGGGGGCTTTCTTAGCATTCATTTGTTCAGTCTGCTGGAAGTCTCTGGAAAACATCTAATTCGTTTTATAACCAACCCCAGATGCGGCAGTGTGTGTGAGAGAGTGTGTGTGTATGCGTGTGTGTTAGCCAGTGCTTGAGAGAAGGGGTCTTGCTGCAAGGGGAAAAGGAGAACGAAGAAACAAACGGTTTGGAATTTTTCGATTCAAACGTTTTTTTGGTTTTAGGAATGAACGCAGATACGTGCGTTTCATATTGTGATATGACATCCATGGATTCATATTATAACACGCCTTCGCCACACGGTAGGGATGACCAACCATCGAATCCCTTCAGAATATTCCAAACGAGTGAAACCAAATACAGCCCAACGTTCCTACCTAAAGGGCAACAGGGTTACGGGGAGAAGTCTCGGAGTCCTTTCCAACAGGAGTGCCAGTCACTGGATGGCGGCACAGAGGAGGGCAACAACTTCAACAAATACCACCTCTTCATGCAACGACCGACCTGCAAAACACCCCCGGAAGGCGAAAAACTCCACCAGCAAAGCGGAGGACACAACGGCGCGCTCACCCCCTGCTACGGTGAGTTCCAAACCTTTACAGAGCGCCGTTCGCGTGGGGAACAATCAGCATCCAAAGGTTCTTGAAACAAACGCGCTCAGAACTGGTGCCTTGACCAAAAACATCCGATTCAGATTTGTACAGGGTCCACTCAATTAAAAGAGTTTCAAAGTTATTTTATTTCATTTCAGAAGCAACAAGAACAAAATAAACGTTTCGGCGGCTAGGCCATCGTCTGTCAATCAGCATCCCAAACAGACAAAATGGAAATAGCTAGGTTACTGAACTAACAACCAGGAACCGTGTGGGCAAGGAGGATGATAACAGTAAAAAATGTGCAGATTTTATGAGGCCAGAGTGCAACTGGAGTTAGTTAAGCGAACCCAGCATTTAAAATCCCTTAAAGCATCCTTCTAACGGGAAGACGCATGCTATCGTTTGTCTGTTAGAAACTGCATGACCATATATATTTTATGAAGCCACGTTGTTGGTGAACTCAATACAATAATGACAAATAATGCTGAACGATTTCATTCTGGCATAGGTATGCCTATTCTGTTAGATTTTTTAGCCTGTGTTGATATTTTGATCAGTTGACCTCAACAGCTTGCCAACGAAGCCTAATAGTTTCTGTTTCAATGTTTACAGTATACTTTCTTAACACACCAGCAAACCTCATACATAACTCCTCTTACCATTACACTATATCTGACTGGGTTAATAACTCCTCTTACCGTTACACTATATCTGACTGGGTTAATAACTCCTCTTACCACTACACTATATCTGACTGGTTAATAACTCCTCTTACCATTACACTATATCTGACTGGGTTAATAACTCCTCTTACCACTACACTATATCTGACTGGGTTAATAACTCCTCTTACCACTACACTATATCTGACTGGGTTAATAACTCCTCTTACCATTACACTATATCTGACTGGGTTAATAACTCCTCTTACCACTACACTATATCTGGCTGGGTTAATAACTCCTCTTGTCCCTACACTATATCTGACTGGTTAATAACTCCTCTTACCATTACACTATATCTGACTGGGTTAATAACTCCTCTTACCACTACACTATATCTGACTGGTTAATAACTCCTCTTATCCAACTTATTTTAGACTATCACTTTTGTTCAACACAAGTAAAGGGAGCTAATTAGACTGATATTGATCATTTTAACATTGTAAATGAGCTATAGGGATAGCATAGAAACTCAGGTCAGTCCCCGAAATATGAGATTAAGCAATAAATTGAAACTATGCTGTTCGATGATTTATTGCACGATTTCTCACCAAAGGAATAGGCATCTGTAGGGAGCAAGTAACGCAGCCTCCACACACGCACGCACGCACGCACACACACACACACACACACACACACACACACACACACACACACACACACACACACACACACACACACACACACACACACACACACACACACACACACACACACACACACACACACAGCTATGTCTTACTGTACTTGTGAGGAATTTTCGGGAACCAACAATTGATTCCCATTCAAAATCCTATTTTTCCTAACCCCTAACCCTAAACCTAACCCTAAACCTGACCCTAACCCTTAACCTAATTTTTACCCTAACCTTAACCCCTTACCCTAATCCTAACCTGAACCTGAACCTTAACCCCTAAACCTAAACCTAACTCCTAACCCTAAACCTAACCTCCAAACCCTAACCCTATCCCTAACCATAATTCTAACCCTAAACCTAACCGCTAAGCCTAAAATAGCCTTTTTACAAGTGAAGACTGGTAAAAAGTCCTTACTTCTCTGAATTTTAGTTGGTTTACTATTCTTGTGAGGACTTCTGGTACTCACAAGTATAATAAAACGCGTGTATACACACACACACACACACACACACACACACACACACACACACACCGTACGTTGAGGCAAAATGATCGGTATCAAAGTGTAAAGTATAATTTGAACAATCATACACGAAAATGCAAACATTATGGTTTTGGTTAGGCATACATTTCTAAATCATGGCCTGCCATCTAAACTATTGCCTTTAGAAGATCTAATGATACAATAGAAACAAACGGGCAACCTGGCGGGTATACTAAACTGACGTGGATGGTTCCGAATATCGAAAAATCATATTGCTCCAGTAACATAAATAAGGTATAAACGAAACAAACATTTATAAACCTGAAGCATAGAAAATGAAATATCTATATCGTGTTTTATAATGACATAGATTTTAATTATGATTTAAATAATTTGGGAATTTCTCGGCACTTGCGTTTAGGCCAAAAACCATCAGGCCAAAATCCTATAGCCTAATGATTGAAATGAACTATAGCCTAAACTTGAAGGCCTAACTCTTTTCGCCTACGGCATTGTAAACCACAAGAGACTTAGCAACGTGACGCTCTTTCATGTCAGACTGTTTTCCAAGTTCATATCAATTTAGAAGGTTGGTTGTGATAATGTAAATTAGCATAACAGCACAGCGTAATGACGTTGGCAAGAGACGTGAATCATATTCGAAACCGCAAAGAGTTGTGAAGGCAATATAGGTCTACCATTGCCTGGATTGATGCACTTCAGTATTAATAAAGTAAAAAACACACACACATATATATATATATATATATATATATGAAAGCAACTAAAATACTAAAATAATTTGGTTTTGTGTTTAAACAGAGCCTAAAGAAAGAGAATAAAGAGATACATATTTTATATATTTGTTCCAGAGAATGACGTGCATATTTAAACTACTTCAAAGCAACTGTTATAGAGATGTAATGACACAGTTTGTGTTGCTGATCCAATGCACTATGGTTCTATTTTTCCAGAGTTGTTGTGTCTTTTACAAGGCAGGGAAGGTTTTAAAGAGAAAGAACAACCCGTTCATTGAACCTTGATTGAAACTGACTTAAAAATAAATAAATAATGAAAATGAAAGCCTTTAAAACGTACACCAAAAACAGAAACAGAAACAAAAAACAACAATGATAATATCCTAATAATAATGTCACTATAGCACCACATTATTATTATTAGTGGATCTATCTACATGGGAATACTTATTTATTGTCTCATAATTTAACTTTATTTTAATCTTAATAATCTTAAAATAAAAAGTTAACTGGGCTAAATCGTAAAGACAATAACTGCTGCGCGCGCTATAGGGCGTTACCAATTGAAAGAGTGCATAACAATAACAATAATAATAATAATAATAATCATCATCATCATCACTTGGTTTAATTTGCATTTCATTTCCAACCAAATTTCAATAACTCATAAAAGCGTGATTTCCAAATGACAAGCGTCAACATGATTTAGGGTATTAAAAACTAAAACTGAGGACAGTAGAAGTGCAGTACAGTATCAGATTGCATTATAACGAGCTTCTACCGTAACTGCCTACACACACCCATGCCAATATACACCCCCCATAAAGCGAAAAGTAAACTGTTTTAATTCCCGTGACCGCAAACAATGGGAGTCAGGCCTTTTATATCGGGTGAAATCGTTATCATACAGTGTATAGTGTGTTTTTCTCAAGGTGAGAGCCAGGGATAGAGCGCCTCTCCATCGAACGAAAACATCTGGCAAAGTCCAATGACAGAGCGAGCCATTTAAACTGCGACCCGTTAAATACAATATGTCTCCCCGAGGAGAGCTCTGCAATGTTATTCTATAAAATGTTGCAGCCAGATAGATAGATAGATAGCTTCGGGGAGGATAGTGTTGGGAGGTTAGCCAAAGCCTCAGGCATCAACATGCTTGTGTTATCATGTGTGGGGTCTTGGTAGGCTACTCACCGGGGGAGATATTGCACAACCTCGTTGTATCATATCTATCAACACCAGCACAACTGTATTATTAATTACATGGAAACGGTATGGTGCACTTTTCTATTGTTTGGGGACAATGGGCATGTCTTATTATTCATCATGACATGTCTGCTATGCTCATATATTACCAATGTCCACCTAGACACAAAAAATATCACACACAAGCACACACGCATGTATGCATCCACCCACCCACACACACACGCACACACACACGCACAAACGCACGCACGCACGAACACATGCACACACGCACACACACACACACACACACACACACACACACACACACACACACACACACACCATGAATGTTTGGCAGTGAAGGTGCAGTATATCCCCGCTGTGCATGTTTGCATGTTATGTTCACCCGTATCTTGGAACACAGGCAGTATAAACACACAGTCATCATGCTTATGCGAACTAACCCTAACCCCTTTCCCACAGTTGCTAAACATCAACGACTGTACTCCATTTAATTTACCTTTACTACTCCAGTTTCTGACTTAACAAGTCTTTAATACTGTTCATTGGCTTTGCTCTTTTCACATATTTCAGAATATTTACAACGATGTATCTCTCCTTCGGCACTGACCATAACAAATCAACTATATTGCTCGTCTTTACCAGGCATAATCATCATTATCGAGGCTCGTTTACACCCACAGTGTGATTGCGCAAAATGGTATAAGCATCATCTGGATATGTGTGCAACAAAAGTTCAACATTCACCTTCTGCTACCATTTCTGTCAAGCCGTCTATACAATTTGATGCATACGTTTGATAAATCCAACCACACAGAACGCACTGCAAACGCAGTGTTCCATTGGAAAATAGAACCACTTCTGGTGTGCCAAAACGCAATGACGCTTGTAGGTGTGATCGAGGCATAACACTACAAACCCGTGTCTCAGCCGATAGTGCCTTAGGCTTGGTCGTATACATGCTACAGGCTAGTGCCTCAGGCAATGCATGGGACAACAGGGCCAGGGGACGTTATGGGAGCTATAGATGAAAACCTCTACTCTATGGTCTGTACCTTTGGGACTGGGAGCCTCAACCTATAGAAACCTCTACCTGACCACAGACAACAATGACTGAGAGCAAACCACCAGTGGAACTGATGGAGTGCTTATAGGGTAGGAGTCTGCAGGAATGTAGGCCAGGCCATACCAAGCCACACACAGCACTACAGGAGAGCTAGCTACCCCATTAATACAAGCCAGATGTGCATGGATGCGTCCCAAATAGCACCCTATTCCCTATATAGTGCACTACTTTTGGCCAGAGCCCCTATGTAGTGTACTATATAGGGAATAGGGTGCCATTTGGGATGCAGACTATAACTGACTCCTATAGTTATTATTGAGACTCCCCAACACGGCCCTCCAAAAGCCACAGAGTCTGTCAGATGGGCCCCGAGATGACAGAGTGGGACTGGTGTACGTAACCCCGTTTCACCAATGCCCCAAGTAAATAAACCAAACGTCAGAAATGGGGATCAGGTTTTGGAGCGCCGTTTTGAGTGATTAGGGAGAACGGTGTGTGAGTGTGTGTGTCTTGGGGGACTTCACGTAGGCACTGGCAGGCACACATGTGAGTAAGGTGAATGTTTACATACATATCTTCTTGCATCATGGGCCTCTGAGGTTCTTTGAGTGCTTTGATATGGGATAATGTTGTAGTTTTCAGCTGTGTCCGGAGAAAGGAGAAGAAATACTCAGATGTCATGTCCTCTATTTTGTCTCAACATTATTGACATTATTCATCCTCAATTTTTTTTCTTCCAATAACAAGTCAGTTAGCTAGTTGTGAACACTGCATCTGAGATCAACCTAGGCCTAAGTGGAACGTCTGGATAACAGAGAGCTGACTCCTCATCATAATGACATGACATTACTCCTCATCATAATGACATGACATGACTCCTCATCATAATGACATGACATGACTCCTCATCATAATGACATGACATGACTCCTCATCATAATGACATGACATGACTCCTCATCATAATGACATGACATGACTCCTCATCATAATGACATGACATGACTCCTCATCATAATGACATGACATGACTCCTCATCATAATGACATGACATGACTCTTCATCATAATGACGTGACATGACATGACTCCTCATCATAATGACATGACATGACTCCTCATCATAATGACATGACATGACTCCTCATCATAATGACATGACATGACTCCTCATCATAATGACACGACATGACTCCTCATCATAATGACACGACATGACTCCTCATCATAATGACGCGACATGACTCCTCATCATAATGACACGACATGACTCCTCATCATAATGACATGACATGACTCCTCATCATAATGACATGACATGACTCCTCATCATAATGACATGACATTACTCCTCATCATAATGACATGACATGACTCCTCATCATAATGACATGACATGACTCCTCATCATAATGACGTGACATGACTCCTCATCATAATGACGTGACATGACTCCTCATCATAATGACGTGACATGACATGACTCTCACTTCACATAGTGTAGTCTGGCAGCAGCTGTGGGAAAAGACGACACTAGGCATTATTACTGAATGATGCTGAGGCCTGGAGCCCCAGTGCTGCTGATGGTACACCTAGCACAATGCCCTGTGTGTAGGGACTAAGACAATGTCCTGACCAAGAGACCATTTATTTAGTAATAAAACAGATTATGAAAAATGACTTGAAGTGGTGTTTTAGATGTAACATTTTGACAAATCTTATTTATCTTATTTTAAAACGTTACAAGATGATAGGATTCACCACCGACGGGTATTTTCATCGTCAGATGAAATGTTACCTTCCATTAGATTCACTCCTACATACTGCACGACTGTGACTTGGAGGGGATTCCACCGATGTTGTCATAGAGAGGAGATATGTTTCTCAGCATAAAGTGAAAGAATGTAACATATCCTGGGTGTGCTGTGACGGCCTCCTGGCAGAGTAGGACACTTTGAGTATGTGTTGGACGAACCAGGAAGTGATATCGCTGGGTATTTATGTGGTGATAGCTAACACATTGGGTGGATAGTACTGCGAGACGGAGTAACTGTCTGCATGGGAAAATTTTTGTGCTAATATTATGTCCAATGGAAACAAACTACGTACAGTGTTTATGATAAATGCACATGTACATAGTCATGGAACACTGGTCACTTTAATAATGGAACACTGGTCACTTCAATAATGGAACACTGGTCACTTCAATAATGGAACACTGGTCACTTCAATAATGTTAACATGCTGTTTTACCCACTTCATATGTATATACTGTATTCTAGTTAAGTCCATCCTATTCAACTATTGCTGTACGTATGCTATTCTATCCACGTATTCTTCAGATATACTACATATTCCATCCATATACTGTCCATAATGTCTATACATCCCATCACATATTTATATATACAGTACCAGTCAAAAGTTGGGACACACCTACTCATTCAAGGGTTTTTCTTTATATTTACTATTTTCTACATTGTAGAATAATAGTGAAGACATCAAAACTATGAAATAACACATATGGAATCATGTAGTAACCAAAAAAGTGTTAAACAAGTCAAAATATATTTTATATTTTATATTCTTCAAAGTAGCCACCCTTTGCCTTGATGACAGCTTTGCACACACTTGGCATTCTCTCAACCAGCTTCACCTGGAATGCTTTTCCAACAGTCTCGAAGGAGTTCCCACCTATTCTGAGCACTTGTTGGCGGCTTTTCCTTCACTCTGCCGTCCGACTCATCCCAAACCATCTCGATTGGGTTGTGGTCGGCTGATCGTGGAAGCCAGGTCATCTGATGCAGCATTCCATCACTCTCATTGGTCAAATAGCCCTTACACAGTCTGGAGGTGTCCTGTTGAAAAACAAATGATATTCCCACTAAGCGCGAACCAGATGGGATGGCGTATCGCTGCAGAATGCTGTGGTAGCCATGCTGGTTAAGTGTGCCTTGAATTCTAAATAAATCACAGACAGTGTCACCAGCAAAGCAGCCCCACACCATAACACCTCCTCCTCCTGCTTCACGGTGGGAACCACACATGCGGAGATCATCCGTTCACCCACACCGCGTCTCACAAAGACACAGCAGTTGGAACCAAAAATCTCCAATTTGGACTCCAGACCAAAGGACAAAGTTCCACTGGTCTAATGTCCATTGCTCGTGTTTCTTGGGCCAAGCAGGTCTCTTCTTCTTATTGGTGTCCTTTAGTGGTGGTTTCTTTGCAGCAATTTGACCATGAAGGCCTGATTCACGCAGTCTCCTCTGAACAGTTGATGTTGAGATGTGTCTGTTACTTGAACTCTGTGAAGCATTTATTTGGGCTGCAATCTGAGGCTGGTAACTCTAATGAACTTATCCTCTGCAGCAGAGGTAACTCTGGGTCTTCCATTCCTGTGGTGGTTCTCATGAGAGCCAGTTTCATCATAGCGCTTGATGGTTTTTGCGACTGCACTTAAAGAAACTTTCAAAGTTCTTGACATTTTCCGGATTGACTGACCTTCATGTCTTAAAGTAATGATGAACTGTCGTTTCTCTTTGCTTATTTGAGCTGTTCTTGCCATAATATGGACATGGTCTTTTACCAAATAGGGCTATCTTCTGTATACCCCCCTACCTTGTCACAAATCAACTGATTGTGGTCAACTGTGGTCCTCTGTAGCTCAGCTGGTAGAGCACGGCGCTTGTAACGCCAAGGTAGTGGGTTCGATCCCCGGGACCACCCATACACAAAAAAAATGTATGCACGCATGACTGTAAGTCGCTTTGGATAAAAGCGTCTGCTAAATGGCATATTAAATTTAAATTATTAAGAAGGAAATACATTCCACAAATAAACTTTTAACAAGCCACACCTGTTAATTGAAATGCATTCCAGGTGACTACCTCATGAAGCTGGTTGAGAGAATTCCAAGAGTGTGCAAAGCTGTCATCAAGGCAAAGGGTGGCTATTTGAAGAATCTCAAATATAAAACATATTGTGATTTGTTCAACACTTTTTTGGTTACTACATGATTCTATATGTGTTATTTCATAGTTTTGATGTCTTCACTATTATTCTACAATGTAGAAAATAGTAAAAAATAAAGAAAAACCCTTGAATGAGTAGGTGTGTCCACACTTTTGACCGGTGGTGTATATATATATATATATTTCATACTCCGGACTCCGACATTGCTCGTCCTAATATTTAAATATTTCTTGATTCCATTCTTTTACTTTTTAGATTTATGTGTTTTGTTAGGTATTACTGCACTGTTGGAGCTAGGAGCACAAGCATTTCACTACACCCACAATAACATCTGCTGATTTGATTTGATGCACAGATATCCTATCAAAATATTATTTTCTGTCAGACCCCTTACAGAGAAAACACATGATTTCACATGTGAAATCATGTGAAACCATTTGGTTTTGGTACACTTCACATGTGATGATATTTCACATGTGATCACATAACCTTTCACATGTGAAATCTAATTTTCACATGATGCCCTGCAAACATAAATGTCCTCACCTGGGATTTGAACTCACAACCTCTTGGTTCATAGCATTCCAATCTTCCTGCTAAGTCACCATGTCTGTGTCAGCAACTGATTTCACCTGTATTCCCACGCTTTAGACTTCAAAGTAAATCTCAGCTTTTTATAATACACTCAAGAAGAAATATTATATTTATCATAGTGATTCAGGAGTAACATTAAAACAGAATAATATGCTCCATCAACATTAGACAACTATACAGAAAACCCTCAAATTGCTGAAATAAGTCAACTAAATCAATGATGAGAGAATAGCAGTGCAGATGGCACTCTTTTGCTAAGTGCAGAGATGCATTATAGGTAATGAATGTGTAAGGGACTTCCAAGAATGCTACAGACTTTGAGGCGCAGCAGAAAGGTCAGCGTACCCCACGTCCAGAGGTTGTGAGTTCAAATCCCAGGTGTGGTGATATACAGTGTGTTCTGAAAATATTCAGAACCTTTGACTTTTTCCACATTGTGTTACGTTACAGCCTTATTCTAAAATGGATAGAAATAAAATCCTCATCAATCTATACACAATACCCCATAATGACAAAGTAAAAACAGGTTTTCAGAAATGTTAGCAAATTATTTCAAAATTTAAAAACAGAAATACCTTATTTACATAAGTATTCAGACCCTTTGCTATGAGACTCGACATTTAGCTCAGGTGCATCTTGTTTCCATTGACCATCCTTGAAATGTTTCTACAACTTGATTGGAGTCCACCTGTGGTAAATTCAATTGATTGGACATGATTTGGAAAGGCACACACCTGTCTATATAAGGTCCCACAGTTAACAATGCATGTCAGAGCAAAAACCAAGCCATGAGGTCAAAGGAATTGTCCGTAGAGCTCCGACACAGGATTGTGTCGAGGTACAGATCTGGGGAAGGGTACTAAAAAATATCTGCAGCATTGAAGGTCCCCAAGAACACAGTGGCCTCCATCATTCTTATTGGAAGAAGTTTGGAACCACCAATACTCTTCCTAGAGCTGGCCGCCCGGACAAACTGAGCAATCGGGGGAGAAGGGCCTTGGTCAGGGAGGTGACCAAGAACCCGATGGTCACTCTGAGTTCCAGAGTTCCTCTGTGGAGATGGGAGAACCTTCCAGAAGGACAACCATCTCTGCAGCACTCCTCAGTAAAAGGCACATGACAGCCCACTTGGAGTTTGCCAAAAGGCACCTAAAGATTCTCTGGTCTGATGAAACCAAGATTGAACTCTTTGCCCTGAATGCCAATTGTCACGTCTGGAGGAAACCTGGCACCATCTCTACGGTGAAGCGTGATGGTGGCAGCATCATGCTGTGGGGATGTTTTTCAGCGGCAGGGACTGGGAGACTAGTCAGGATCAAGGGAAAGATGAACAGAGCTAAGTACAGAGAGATCCTTGATGAAAACCTGCTCCAGAGTGCTCAGGATCACAGACTGGGGCGAAGGGTCACCTTCCAACAGGACAACGACCCTAAGTACACAGCCAAAACAACGCAGGAGTGGCTTCGGGACAAGTCTCTAAATGTCCTAGAGTGGCCCGGCCAGACTCCGGACTTGAACATCTCTTGAGAGACCTGAAAATAGCTGTGCAGCGACAGAGCTTGAGAGGATCTACAGAGAAGAATGGGAGAAACTCCCCAAATACTGGTGTGCCAAGCTTGTAGCGTCATACCCAAGAAGACTCGAGGCTGTATTCGCTGCCAACGGTGCTTCAACAAAGTACTCACTGGTCATCCCCAAAGCCAACACCTCCTTTGGCCACCATTCCTTCCAGTTCTCTGCTGCCAATGACTGGAACGAACTGCAAAAATCTCTGAAGCTGGAGACTCTTATCTCCCTCACTAACTTTAAGCATCAGTTGTCAGAGCAGCTAACCGATCACTGCACCTGTACACAGCCATTCTGAAATTAGCCCACCCAACTACCTCATCCCCATATTGTTATTTATTTTGCTAATTTGCACCCCAGTATCTCTATTTGCACATCATCTTTTGGACATCTATCATTCCAGTGTTAATATGAAATTATAACTATTTTGCACTATGGCCTATTTATTGCCTTACCTCCATAACTTACTACATTCGCACACACTGTATATATATTTTCTGTGGTATTTTTGACTTTATGTTTTGTTTTACCCCATATGTAACTCTGTGTTGTTGTTTTTATCGCACTGCTTTGCTTTATCTTGGCCAGGTCGCAGTTGTAAATGAGAACTTGTTCTCAACTGGCTTACCTGGTTAAATAAAGGTGAAATAAAAAAATAATATAAACTGAGTAAAGGGTCTGAATACTTATGTAAATGTGATATATATATTTTTAAATATATAAACTAGCAAAATTGTCTAAAACCCTGTTTTTACTTTGTCATTATGGGGTATTGTGTGTTGATTGATGAGGGGAAAAAACGATTTAATCCATTTTAGAATAAGGCTGTAAAGTAACAAAATGTGGAAAAAGTAAAGGGGTCTGAATACTTTCCCAATGCACTGTAGGAACATCTGTATTAAGTGATCATGTCAAATGTAATCATATTGTCATGAATTATTGCACTATTTTATCTGAACAGTGTACCACATACCTTAAAACCCCATACCATTTAATTACTTCCCTTACATTTGCAGATTCACATGTGGAATTTGCATTTTCACGTGACAAACTTTCACATTTCAAAATCGAATTCCTACTTTCATATGTGAAAATGTAACTCTCGCATGTTGTCACGTGTAGTTTCATGGTATCACACGTTGACATTTTGCATCCCCGTGTTGTCACATTTACTTCACGAGATCATGTTTTCACAAGTGCTCAAATGCTTTCTCATGTGTAGTTACATGTTATCACATGTTGCGTTTACATGTTATCACGTGTAGTTTCATGTTGTCACATTATCACATTAACTTCACATAAGATCACGTGAAATTCATGTTGTTTTTCCGTAAGGGACAGTTCCGCATAGCTCTGAGACGCACCCTCTCTGTAGCTCTCCAAGTCCTCACCCACAAACAGTATCTCCGGTATTTCTGACTCACCCACAAACAGTATCTCCGGTATTCCTGACTCACCCACAAACAGTATCTCCGGTATTCCTGACTCACCCACAAACAGAATCCACGGTATTTCTGACTCACCCACAAACAGAATCCCTGGTATTTCTGACTCACCCACAAACAGTATTCCCAGTATTCCTGACTCACCCACAAACAGTATCCCTGGTATTCCTGACTCACCACAAACAACTCTTCTATTCCCAGTATTCCTACCTGCTGAGCTCTCTCTCTCTCTCTCTCTCTCTCTCTCTCTCTCTCTCTCTCTCTCTCTCTCTCTCTCTCTCTCTCTCTCTCTCTCTCTCTCTCTCTCTCTCTCTCTCTCTCTCTCTCTCTCTCTCTCTCTCTCTCTCTCTGTGTCTCTCTCTGTTTGTTTGTGTCTCTGTCTGCTCCACGCTGTTTTGGAGAACACAGCCATGGCACTTTTCTCTGGAGGAGTAGCCAAGATTCCATTGCATTGCCTCCAAATGTTGTGCATAGACAGAAATGATGTCTCAATAATTCTCATTCAAATAGTCATCTGCATACCCACATAGAATATTGTTCAAATAAACTACTGTTCACATAGAATATTGTTCACCTTTTTTTAAAGGTTTATCTGTGATAAGCAGCAGACTCCTTGATTTAGTGAAGGTCAGACATTTACTGGGGTCGACATTTCATCCCAGTCTGAAACAGAGAGAAAACATCAAAGTGTAATTTAACTGGCTGTAAAGCGGCAGGGTGTCCTTACTGCTTTAAAGGACGAGATGGGAAGGGTCAACTGAAGGCAAATAAAAGAAACACTATAAATTAGCTACCTGGGGAACGACCATACACTAAAGAGGGGAAGGGAGGCTTTAAAAAAAGAGAGAGTGAAGAGAGAGATGCTGTTTTAAAAAGCCACTGTACCACAGATGTGAGATATGAGCCCTTTCCCTACTCTGGCTTCATTCTAAAGTGTCAATGCACAGTTTGTTCTTGCTTAGTCTTTACATTTATTTAACTCTATATAGTTCAGCCAGCCCAGGGATGTCACCAGCACCAGGTCTCTCTGTCTGTCTGTCCCTCTGTCTGTATGTCTGTCCCTCTGTCTGTATGTCTGTCCCTCTGTCTGTCTGTCTGTCCCTCTGTCTGTCTGTCCCTCTGTCTGTCTGTATATCTGTCTGTCTGTATATCTGTCTGTGAGTTCAGGTTCAGTAGTGTTCAGTAGAGAGTTAGGGAGGGAGGTTCATCTCCCAGATGTTTCTGTGGACTGAGGAGAGATCAATGCCAGCGACTAGTTCGTACAGGAATGCAGATTCCGTGGGAAGCTTTGAGAACTGCTCTGTTCAACCTGTGCTTCCTGATAAATCTACCCGTACCACTTGACCCCCGCTGCGGTCATCAATAGAGCCTGTAGCCTATACCAAGTAAGCCTTGATGTAGTGCAATGAACGAACACACTAAAGAAAACTCCAACTGTGATTTGGGATTAGAATAGAAATTGTATCCAATATCTATTATTACGTTGTCGATGAGAGAAGGGAAAGACTGTGATGGTTTTGTAGGTACTGTAGAGGCCTACGTTATTCTGAGAATTCATGCAGGCAAGGCGGGATATGTGGCTGCCTTGCTCCAGGGCATAACGGCAGGCTGGCTCAGTGCCAGTACCAAACAGGAACCCTTAACTGACCGCTCCCACTTCACAACCATCCAGTAACAGTGCTGCCCTAGGCTAGAGAGAGGGGGGGGGGCATCATATTACATCATATAGGAGGCCAGAGGCAGGGAGCAGGGAACACGGAGCAGGTCGGGGGTTGAGAAACTGGGACAGCGTGACACCTGGTGAATCCCAAACCGCCCCTCGCCCCTACCAACTGGCTCGGAAGGGCCCTTTGTTTTCACCTGTTTGCTCCGGAAATCTGAGGGTGACTTCCAGACAGTGGCAAGGGGATCGATAAACCCATCAACTTCGGGACACACTCGTGACTCAAACGACGCAATTCATTGTTTAACATTTACATAATAAAATGAGCATGAAATTCAAATGAGAAAATTCCCATGTTTTTCTTTTTACATGATATAAACCTCAGTAACAGTTAAACATTTAATTTGGGAGGTATTTCATATGTTACATTTGTCAGGTCTCAAAATCTGACTAATAAATAAAGGGCCGCGTTCAGTTGTTAAACGTTGTCGAACGTTGCAGATAGAAATACCATTGATTATAACCAATGTGATTCCTTATTCTACATGTCTGAGAGGCATGTTTGTTCTACATAGCATTTTTCTCTCTGAATGTTTAAAAACGTTGCATCCTGCTGAACGCGCCCCCCAGGTGGATCACAATTAGGCATGGCTCGCCATTCTTTTGTGTGAAATTGTACAATCTCAAAAACGAGTGCATTATGGGATATCACTTCGCTCTGAAGCCGGCGGCGTAGTTTACTCGGTCAAAGTGGATATCGGAGGGTCTAATTAGCCCCTACAGCCTCCATAATTTTCACTCTCAACTTTGGGACACGTGCACATAGTATGGAGTTACTTCTGTGACATTAATATCAAGCAAAACTTCTGGAACTGAGAACAAAATGTTTAGTATTGCAAACAAAAATAATGATATTAAAAGCAAAATTATTGAGAGCAAAGAATATATTCTTGCAGGGAAATCATTTTGAAATGCGAGAACAATTACATTTTTTCAGTGAAACATTTTTGAAGATTTCTATCAAACGCAAACTCCCTCTTTTACTGCTATTGTCCCTATCTCTGGTTATGTTAGCCTGGCCTTTGCTTTAGCTGCCTTTTTTTTGCAGTTGCAAGTTCTGACACATTCCTTCCTGCAGCATAGCGCCCAGCATCCCACCGACGGTTTGCCTCTGCAGCTAAGCAGAGTCAGTCCTGGATGGGAGAACAGATGCCGCTGGATGGCCAGTAGGGAGCACTGGTCTTAAGAGCAAATGACAATGTTCCAGGGCAGGGCAGGGATGGCGATGTTACCCTGTGTAGGTTGCCATCTTTTGGGATGTTAAACGGATGTCCTGATTCTTGGAAAGTAATGTAAGACTAGGGGTGTTAACCCCAGTGTCCTGGCTAAATTACCAACCTGGCCCCATTCCATCATGGTCACCTAATCATCCCACTCACTCCTAATCGACATAGATCATGCCTCACCTCTCCACCGTACCATACCCATCATGAGTGGCGCAGTGGTTGGTCTAAGGCACAGTACATCGCAGTGCTAGCTGTGCCACTAGAGATCCTGGTTCGAATCCAGGCCACTAAAATGTAAAAATGTAAATGAGGTTGCTACAACCTAGCCTATGAATGAAAGTTTACAACGTAGGTGCACACAGGTTGAGAGAAAAATGTGTACCGCCTTGCACACTCTTGCCTGCATCTAGCTGACATAGGGTGTAATCATTAGTCCAATAGTTGCAAACTCAGGTATGTTGTCCCCCGTTTCGTTCCATTTAAGAAATGTTTTTCAACAGAACCGGCGGAATGAATACACCCCTGATCACACGTAAACAGAGTTCACTGTCATAACAGCCACGTTGTATTCCTTCTCTTCCCTTCGCTTGTGGACTTCAATGCACAACATATCAGCTGTATGTGACCAGGCGAAAAAACCTTTCCAAGCCAAACCATATCATAACCGCTACACACAGCCTACATCAGGGGTGTCAAACTCATTTTAGCTCAGGGGCCACATGGAGGAAAATCTATTCCCAAGTGGGCCGGACCGGAAAAATCATGGTATATATAACTTAAAAACAACAACTTCAGATTGTTTTCTTTGTTTTAATACGATCAACATACAACATAAAGCTGGAGCCTGAGGACAGTGTGTCCAAAATAGTACAAGCACAACATCACTATTAATCATAAAACACGTCAAGTTTATTTGAAAATTCTAAAGAAAAAGAACACAAACACACAATGCCTCAGTGATTAACAGAACTGTTTCACAGATCACAGAACTATATCAGGGGGTCATTTCTCAGGCAGAAATTTAGATAAAAAGAATGAAATCCTGTTCCCCAAACAAGTGCAAGAACCACAGAGTCAAGAATAGGTTAAATATACAAATAAAATAAAATCAATTAAAAACAATAGCACATCAACATAAAAACATATAAACATAAAGCTGGAGCCTGAGGACAGTGTGTCCAAAAGCACAACATCACTATTAATCATAAAACACCTCAAGTTATTTGAAAGTTCTGAGGACAAAGAACACACAAACACACAATGCCTCAGTGATTCACAGAAGTATATCACAGATCACAGAACTATATCAGGGTGTCTCATGTAGCACTTTAAGTGGGGTTGCATAGTTTATTTGACTCCTGATACCTGGCATCTTTTAGCTTTCACCAGCGCATCAATATCAGGCGTCACATCCTGAGTGGCAGCCAACTTCAGGATGTGATTCAAGGGCTTGTACGTGAGCCTTGAGCGCAGCTTTGTTTTATTTATGCTCATTACAGAGAAAACTTGCTCACAAAGATATGTGGTTCCAAACATGCACAACAGTTTTGCAGCGAGGGCTGTCAAGTTGGGGTAACCTGGCAAGAGATTCTGATTAAATGTGTCCAAGCCAGCTGCGGCAAATTTGCCCTTCAAATCCGAGTCACACTGCAAGTCTATTATTTCAAGTTGGATGCTGACGGGCAGATCAGAGGGATTCACGGTGAATGGCGAGCAAGTCTTTCTCCAGTTCACCAAAAATCTGAAAGCGTTGCTCAAACTCCCGTAACAGTCCCGTTATTTTATCTTTGAACCGCTTCATGTCTGCCACATGTTGGGTTGCGCACACATTTTTCAGACAGGGGAAGTGAGCTGCATCACCACCGGCAAGTTGCGTCTCCCACAATGACAGCTTCAACTTGAAAGAACGTATGCTGTCATAATACTGCGTGACAACTTTGTTGCGCCCTTGCAGCTGTTTGTTCAAGTTATTCAGGTGCTCTGTAACATCCACCATAAATGCAAGGTCCTGCATCCATTCTGCGGAATGGAATTCTAACACTGTTCAATTTCTTCTCGTAAATCAAAGAAACGCCTCAGCACCTCGGCTTAACCATCTTACCTCAGTGTGGTTTGGCAGGCCATAGATGTGGTCTTTCTCTCTGAGAAGGCTGTCAAACTGACGGTGATTCAGGCTTCTGGATCGGATGAAATTAACAGTTTGGATGACCACCTTCATGACGTTATCCATCTTTAATGACTTGCAACACAAAGCCTCCTGGTGCAAAATACAGTGAAAAGTCAAAAAATCACGTCCTCCATTTGCAGATTGCACTTTCTCTCTGAACTTTGTCACAACGCCTGATTTTTTCCAGATCATTGAGGGCGCACCATCTGTAGCCAGGCTGACAGCGCGGGACCAGTCCACTCCGACCCTGTCCAGCGCTCCGACGAGTGCGGTAAAAATATCAGCTGCTGTCGTTGTATCTGTCATCGGCACCAACTCCACGAACTCCTCGGTGACGGTCAATGTGTCATCAACTCCGCGGATGAAAATGGCCAGTTGTGCAACATCTGTAATGTCCGTGCTTTCATCAATTGCAACCGAAAACGCAATAAATGACTTTACTTTTTGCTTCAACTGGCTGTCCAAATCCACTGAAAGATCGGAAATCCTGTCTGCAACTGTGTTTCTTGTCAGGCTGATATTTACAAAAGCCTGACGCTTTTCAGGGCACACAATCTCAGCTGCCTTCATCATGCATGTTTTTACAAATTCACCCTCACTAAATGGTTTTGAAACCACTGCGATTTCATTAGCAATGAGGTAGCTAGCTTTCACTGCAGCGTCACTGATGTCTCGGCTGTGAGTAAACACAGACTTGACCTACTTGCTCTGCCCCGGTATAAACAGTTTGCTTGCTTAACACAATTGCTATTGCGCCATCCAGTGGACGCAATTGGAACAGCAGTTTATTTTATAGAAAAATTGCAGCCATTTTTATACTTTACAAAATCATCTCGCGGGCCGGATTAAACCCGTTTGCGGGCCTGATCCGGCCCGCGGGCCAGACATTTGACACCCCTGGCCTACATCGTTGTCCCCATATTAGCTAAAGTAACGTCCTAGTCAACATAGCTAATAGAACTAACACGTTAGTAAACCCGCTACAATCATGCAGTAACGTTTATAGTCAGTAAACAGTTAGACCGGCGGGCCCCGGTGGCAATAAATTAGTAAAACCAAAAGCTTACCTTGACTTGGAAGAGTTCCAGTGTTGTGTTGGATAGTCATAGCCAGCTAGCTAACATAGCATCCCTCTGTTTGAGCAGGGTGTTTGAGTAGGCTAAACTAGCTAGCTGCATTTGATAGCTAAGTAAGTGAAACTGAAAGTGAAAAAAAATGACAATCTTTCTCTCTCTCTATTTCTCTTGCTTCTCCTTCATTTTGGAAGCAATTAATTTGTTCAAAACTGTTAAACTTTTGTCTTTCTCTCTTTGAGTCAACTACTCACCACATTTTATACACTGCAGTGCTAGCTAGCTGTAGCTTATGCTTTCAGTACTAGATTCATTCTCTGATCCTTTGATTGGGTGGACAACATGTCAGTTCATGCTGCGAGAGCTCTGATAGGCTGGAGGACGACCTCCGGAAGTTGTCATAATTACTATGTAAGTCTATGGAAGGGGGTGAGAACCATGAGCCTCCTAGGTTTTGTATTGAAGTCAATGTACCAAGAGGAGGATGGAAGCTAGCTGTCCTCCGGCTACACCATGGTGCCACCCTACAGAGTGCTGTTGAGGCTACTGTAGACCTTCATTGCAAAATAGTGTGTTTTAATCAGTTATTTGGTGACGTGATTATATTTAGTATAGTTTTATCTAAAAAGGAGAACTTTTTAAATGTTTTACAATAAATAAAAAAATAGAAATTCACTGAGGAGGATGGTCCTCCCCTTCCTCCTCTGAGGAGCCTCCACTGGTGGTGAGTGTTCTGGCACAAAATGTTTGCTGTGCATCACCCAAGTGGGTTCCATGTGGTGGATGAGGTGAGCTTTCCCCCTTACTATGTAAAAGCACATCATTAAGTAGAAAGGTGCTATATAAATTCAATCCATGTAGGCAGGGTTTAGAGGGTGGCATAGATGATGCAGAACTTTCAACTGCCCCCCCCCCCCAAAAAAAAACATGCAGTTAAAGAGGGAGGCGTTTGATCACAACTGAGTTATCATTAAAACTGTTTCACAGAATGTGTTTTTTTTTGCATTCATTACAATTCATTTGTTCGCGTATTTCAAAATTATTTCCTTGCAATACATATATGTATATATTTTTGCTCTCAATACTTTTGGGTTTATGTTTTGTTTGCAGTATCAAGAATTTTGTTCTCGACTTCAGCAACTTTTGCTTGATATTAAAACGGCACAAAAGTCACTCCATTCATATGGCAGAGGCACGCATGAACAAGAGCAAACGGAGGGGGGGAAGGTGGGGATTTGGGATTCAGCCACCAACAGATGGGGCGGGGCCGTTTCAGTAATATACGAGGTCATGAACTCCAGCAGGTGGAGCTCTGAAGAAGGCTTTACTTGATAGGGGCTGGCTTTTAGGGGTGTTGTTATGGCAGACAGGGGTGTTGTTATGGCAGACAGGAATGACTATTGACATCTCAAGGTGGGTTTACCAGAGACTTGCCCTGAGACAAGTCCAGAGACTCTTATGGATAGACGCCAATAAATAAATACAATGATATGGACAGGAGGGTACCAGATTGTAGATTAGCACTCCTACTCTGAGACAGGCCCTGGGGTGTTATGGGTGTTGTTATGGCAGACAGGGAAGACATTTTGACATCTCAATGTGGGTTTAGCCAGAGTCTGCTAGCCGTAGTTAGCCAGAGGCCTGCTAATCCAGGAAAACAAACAATACATGTAGCATATGCCTAGCTAACCGTCTCTGTCACTGCTAAACTATGCCGTGATCTTACCAACTCTGACACACATAACCGTTTCCCACTAAGGCGTACTGATATTCCTTTCAGACTCCTGAGCTGATAGTGTATAGTTTGCAGTTTGAAAACGTTTGAAAACTCTTGAAGCCCTACTGAACACTACCCAGGATAAGAGCAAACCATGGCCAGGAAATGCAAACAGAGAGTCAGTCTGAACAGAGAGTACACTGTTCTACCAGAACCTCGAACCACAAGTTCTAGAACCCCCATGCTTATTCTAGAACCAGAACCCTTCAGTTTATTTATCCACACAGCTGTTTGTTTATCAAAGGAGAAGGAGAAGGCTCTGCTTTATTCATCATCTGGGCTACCTAAAAATGAAACAAAAACATCATATTTTAGAAAACAGGAACAGAGTCTGTCACAAAATACACAAAATGGAGGATATTGAAATTGAAAGTGAAAGACATAATATTGTTTATGTCTGAGAGGTGGTGCGTGCGTGTCTGTGCGTGTGTACGTGTGTGGGTAGCGTGGTTGCCTTGATACACAAGGCCCACCATACATGGGGTTGGGCCGGTTCTGTATGGTTCATGTTTCAGATGGCGTGATTGGGGATTGAGTAACGTGAGGCGGAGGGGTATGTGTGCGTGTGCATGTGCGAGCGTTGTGTCACAGGTCACAGTTAAAGTGTATTGTTGTGACATACCCGTCAAACAGAGAAGCAGATTTCTCCTCTGAATCTCTTTTTAAACTCGCTGTAGAGCGACCTTTGAACCT
>NW_025533617.1:355000-367500 GCF_020615455.1 Coregonus clupeaformis
GCCATGTTTCCTCCAGACGTGACGCTTGGCATTCAGGCCAAAGAGTTCAATCTTGATTTCATCAGACCAGAGAATCTTGTTTCTCATTGTGTGAGAGTCTTTAGGTGCCTTTTGGCAAACTCCAAGTGGGCTGTCATGTGCCTTTTACTGAGGAGTGGCTTCCGTCTGGCCACTCTACCATAAAGGCCTGATTGGTGGAGTGCTGCAGAGATGGTTGTGGTTCTGGAAGGTTCTCCCATCTCCACAGAGGAACTCTGGAGCTCTGTCAGAGTGACCATCGGGTTCTTGGTCACCTCCCTGACCAAGGCCCTTCTCCCCTGATTGATCAGTTTGGCCGGGCGGCCAGCTCTAGGAAGAGTCTTGTTGGTTCCAAACTTCTTCCATTTAAGAATGATGGAGACCACTGTGTTCTTGGGGACCTTCAATGCTGCAGAAATGTTTTGGTACCCTTCCCCAAATCTGTGCCTCAACACAATCCTGTCTCGGAGCTCTACGGACAATTCCTTTGACCTCATGGCTTGGTTTTTGCTCTGACATGCACTGCCAACTGTGGCCAATCAATTGAATTTACCACAGTTGGACTCCAATCAAGTTGTAGAAACATCTCAAGGATGATCAATGGAAACAGGATGCACCTGAGCTCAATTTCGAGTCTCATAGCAAAGGGTCTGAATACTTATGTAAATAATGTATTTCAGTTTTTTTTTTTTTTTTTTTACATTTCTACAAACCTGTTTTCGCTTTGTCATTATGGGGTATTGTGTGTAGATTGCTGAGGATAAAAAAAAAAAATAGAATAAGGCTGTAACGTAACAAACATTTGGAAAAAGTAAATGGGTCTGAATACTTTCCGAAGGCACTGTATACATAGTGAAGTGACTTGTCCTGTTCAGGAGAGCTAACGTCATGGTGCAAGTGTTCTAATGCTACCTAGTGTGCTCTCTGTGCAGCCAGATGCTATGCTGGTTCTGGTCCTGCTAGCTGAGCTGAGAGGGGGTTGCTGCTCTGCTCTGCTGTGATCTGGGAATAGAAGACGAAGATCAGTGATGGGACACCACGTCTGACTTCATAATGTTCCCTCAATGATCTCTCCTCACTACTATTTGGCCCTGTGTCTCTGTTCCCACTGCCGCTCAACAGAAAGCAGCACACACACTGACACACATACACACACACACACATACACACACACACACACACACACACACACACAGTGTAGAGAGCAAAACCCTCAGCGATATATGACCCACAATGTACCCAGAGCCTTAGAGGAGGACGTCATGTGTGTTAGAATGGGTCCCAGTAGAAGATAACAGGAATGTATTAATTGGACTGTGTTTAATTCAGGACAAGTGTGTGTTTTAGATTTTCAAATGTATTTATCTGAGTGTGTAAGGATGGAATTATGTATGTATGTTGTGTGTGTGGGTGTGTGTGTGTGTGTGTGTGTGTGTGTGTGTGTGTGTGTGTGTGTGTGTGTGTGTGTGTGTGTGTGTGTGTGTGTGTGTGTGTGTGTGTGTGTGTGTGTGTGTTTGGGTGTGTGTGTGTGTGTGTGTGTGTGTGTGTGTGTGTGTGTGTGTGTGTGTGTGTGTGTGTGTGTGTGGCTAGTCTGTGTGTAGTTGGTCCACTGCTCCAGTCTGTGAGTCTCCAGAAGGTCAGGGGGGTTAGCTGAGGAAAGCCAAGGGCTTTAGACGTCAGGAAATTAAACATGAAATGAAAACAAGCTCCAGTTTGAACATTCTCCCTTTCCAATATCCCCACTTCCCTTCGCCGAATAAAAAGGGAGGAGAGAGAGGGGAGGAGAGAAAGAGAGAGAGAGAGGGAGACGGGGCGGAAGAAACTTCAGGGAAGAGAGAAAGAAAATAAAAAAAACTCTCTCCTCTCCCCCTCCCCCCTCTCTCCTCTCCCCTCTCTCCCAAACCTTATCCCCCTCTCCCTCTCTCCTCTCCCCTCTTCCCCTCTCCCTTCTCTCCGAAACCCTCTCCCACTCTCCCCTCTCCCACTCTCCCCTCTCCCCTCTCCCCTCTCCCCCTCCCCCAACCCCTCTGCCCTTTGCCCTCTCCCCAACTCCTCTCCCCTCTCTCCCAAACCCTCTCCCCTCTCCCCTCTCCCCTCTCCCTCTCTTCCAAACCCCTCCCCCCCCCCCTCTCCCCCTCTCCCCCTCTCACCCTCTCCCCTCTCCCAAACCCTCTCCCCCTCTCCCCTCTCTCCCAAACCATCACCCCCTCTCCCTCTCCCCCAACCCCTCTCCCCTCTCCCCTCTCCCCTCTCCCCTCTCCCTCTCCCTCTCTCCCAGACCCTCTCCCCCTCTCCCCTCTCCCCCCTCTCCCAAACCCTCTCCCTCTCCCCTCTCCCTCTCTCCCAACCCCTCCCCCCTCTCCCTCTCTCCCAAACCCTCTCCCCTCTCCCTCTCCCCTCTCTCCCAACCCCCTCCCCCCTCTCTCCCAACCCTCCCCCTCTCTCCCAAACCCTTTCCCCCTCTCCCCTCTCACCTCTCCCCTCTCTCCCTCTCTCTCCCAGCTCTCCTCTCTCCTCTCCCCAACCCATCTCCCCCTCTCCCCCTCTTCCCCAACCCCTCTCCCCCTCTCCCCTCAACCCCAACCCCTCTCCCCCTCACCTCTCCCAGAACCCCTCCCCCTCCCCCCTCTCCCTCTCCCCTCTCCTCAACCCCTCTCCCCAATCCATCGCCCCCTCTCCCCCAAGACTCTCTCCACCTCTCCCCTCTCCCCCAACCCCTCTCCCAAGACTCTCTCCCCCCTCTCCCCTCTCCCCCAATATCTCTCTCCCAAACCCTCTCCCCCTCTCCCTCTCACCTTTCCCCTCTCCCCCTCTCTTCCCTCTCCCTTCCGCCTCTCCCCTCTCTCCCAAACCCTCTCCCCCTCTCCCCTCTCTCCCAAACCATCACCCCCCTCTCCCCTCTCCCCCTCTCCCTCTCTCCCAACCCCTCCCCCTCTCCCTCTCTCCCAAACCCTCTCCCCTCTCCCCTCTCCCCTCTCTCCCAACACCTCCCTCCTCTCCCAAACCCCTCCCCCCTCTCTCCCAAACCCTTTCCCCCCTCTCCCCTCTCACCTCTCCCCTCTCCCTATCCCCTCTCCCAGCTCTCCTCTCTCCTCTCCCCAACCCATCTCCCCCTCTCCCCCTCTCCCCCTCTTCCCCAACCCCTCTCCCCCTCTCCCCTCAACCCCAACCCCTCTCCCCCTCACCTCTCCCAGAACCCCTCCCCCCTCTCCCTCTCCCACAACCCCTCTCCCCCAATCCATCGCCCCCCTCTCCCCCAAGACTCTCTCCACCTCTCCCCTCTCCCCCAACCCCCTCTCCCAAGACTCTCTCCCCCTCTCCCCTCTCCCCAATATCTCTCCCCCAACCCCCTCTCCCCCAGGACTTTCTGCCCCAACCCCCTCCCCATCTCCCCTCTCCCCCAACCCCTCTCCCCCTCTCCCTCTCTCCCCTCTCTCCCAAACCATCGCCCCCTCTCCCTCTCCCCTCTCCCCTGTCCCCTCTCTCCCAAACCTCTCCCCCCTCTCCCCCTCTCCCCCTCTCCCCCTCTCCCCTCTCTCCCAAACCATCACCCCCTCTCCCCCTCTCCCCTCTCCCCCTCTACCAAACCCTCTCCCCTCTCGCCTCTCCCCTCGCCCTCTCTCCCCTCCTCCCCCTCCCCCTCTCCCCTCTCTCCCAAACCCTCTCCCCTCACCCCCCTCCCCTCTCTCCTCTCCCCCAACCCCTCTCCCCCTCCCCTCTCTCCGCTCCCCAACCCATCTCCCCTCTCCCCTCTTCCCCAACACCTCTCCCCCCTCTCCCCTCAACCCCAACCCCTCTCCCCTCCCTCCCTCTCCCCTCTCCCACAACCCCTCCCCCTCTCCCCTCTCCCCTCTCCCCTCCCCCAACCCTTCTCCCCCTCTCTCCACTCTGCCCAACCCCTCTCCCCCATCCCCCTCTCCCCCAACCCCTTTCCCCCTCTCCCCTTCTCCCCTCTCCCCAACCCCTCTTCCCTTCTCCCATCTCCCCCAACCCCTCTCCCTATTTCAATACTAACCCACATACTGTACAGTAACACAAAGACCCAGTCCATCTCTTCCAGAATATGTGGCATTGATTTAGTGATTGTTGAATGTACTATATGAGAGGCTTCCTGTTGTGATGACAGCGGAGGTGAGCACACCTCTCTAGTCTACTGTGTGCTGCAGGTCCAGATGTGGATCACGTACAACATTCAACAGAACTTCAAAGACACGTCAACCTATGGCCTTCAAGTGCTGCAGAATTCATAGACGGTCTTTCTTCACCCTCTGTGGTTTAGACAGTCTCATGCCAGGCTACTCTCATTAGCTGACTAGAGTTTCTTTTTCTGGTTAATCATAACAAAGGCAGGTCCATCAAAATATATCCATGTATGACGCATCTCTGTTTGATATATATGGTGGATCTTTGATGAAAAGGTTTTAACTGGAACCAAAACGGGTTCTACTCAGAACCAAAACGTGTTTTACCTGGAACTATATAAGTGTTCTCCTACAGGGACAGCCGAAGAACCTTTTATGATTCTAGGTAGCCCCTGTTTTCTAAGAGTGTTGTTTCTGATGTATCCTCCTCCTCTCCCCCCATGACACCATTATGAACCAGATGAGAGGGAGCCCCATGACACCATTATATGAACCAGATGAATGGTTGTTTGTGATGTATCCTCCTCTTCCTCTCTGCAGGTGTGGTTTCAGAACCGGCGTGCCAAGTGGAGGAAGAGGGAGAGGTTTGGTCAGATGCAGCAGGTCAGGACTCACTTCTCTACTGCCTACGAGCTCCCCCTCCTCACCAGGCCAGAGAACTACACACAGGTACTGAAGGGATGGGATCAGACCTAGTTTCAGAAGGGATTGGGATAGCGCTCATAGCTACACCATGGAAGTAAGGGATAAGATTACTCCAGAGGAGGCTGGTGGGAGGAGCTATAGATGGACGGGCTCAGGGTATAAATGGAACGGTATCGTACATATGGAAACCACATGTTTGATTCCATTCCATTTATTCCATTCCAGCCATTACAATGAGCCCATCCTCCTATAGCTCCTCCCACCAGCCTCCTCTGGAGTAATCTCTTGTGAAGTAAAAAACAGAGATTTTAACTGGAATGTTTGGGTTGTTCTGTGAAGGTGACTGACTAAATCTGCTGTTTCTGCTAGTTAGCCACTTTCGACCCTCCAGAAGAAAATCAAGTTAGTTAGCATTTGTTTCTGTGTTACAATATTTGAGTTCTCCTAACCTCCTGCTCCTGTCTATTCCTCCATGTAGATCCAGAACCCATCGTGGCTGGGTGGGGGCAGCGGCGCCTCTCCTGTACCTGGCTGTGTGGTGCCCTGTGACGGATCTGTCACCTCCTGCATGCCCCCACACCCCCATGGAGGGGTCTCCGACTACCTAGGCGTGCCCAGCCCGGGCGTAGGGGGCCATGAGGGTCACATGGGACAGACACACATGGGAAGCCTCTTTGGGGCTGGGGGAATGGGCGGAGGGGGTGGGGGTCTCAATGGGTACGACCTGACCAGTGTCGACCCAGACAGAAAGTCTTCTAGCATCGCGGCGCTGCGTATGAAGGCTAAGGAACACAGCGCAGCCATCTCCTGGAACACATGATGCTATGGGATTGTTCCTGGGTCTGGCCCCACCCCGGTAGGACACGCCCTAACTCTGCCTCCTCACCCAGACTCTCCTGAACCTGGACAAGGCCATGCCCAGTATTGGGAAGGAGGAGGAGCAGGAGGAGCAGGAGAAGGAAGAGGAGGAGGAGGAGGAGGAGGAGGGCCAGGATGGGACTATGACTATGCCACCTGATAGCACTAATGATACCAAAGAAGGTCAAATGAATGAATGAATGAACTACAACCGAGACGATAGGAAAGACCTTCACAGGAAACAATGACGGTTACAGCGAGTTCAACAACTATGACGTGACTATGACAATCAGCAGGAGACGCTGAGAAAGAAAGGTGAAACGAAGAGGGAGGGGTGATACCTGATCCCTCAGATCTCTGAAGGGGGAACGTGCCATTTTCCCTGTTCCTCTTTATTCCCTATGCCCACCACCCTGTTCCTCTGTATTCCCTATGCCCACCACCCTGTTCCTCTGTATTCCCTATGCCCACCACCCTGTTCCTCTTTATTCCCTATGCCCACCACCCTGTTCCTCTGTATTCCCTATGCCCACCACCCTGTTCCTCTTTATTCCCTATGCCCACCACCCTGTTCCTCTTTATTCCCTATGCCCACCACCCTGTTCCTCTTTATTCCCTATGCCCACCACCCTGTTCCTCTTTATTCCCTATGCCCACCACCCTGTTCCTCTTTATTCCCTATGCCCACCACCCTGTTCCTCTGTATTCCCTATGCCCACCACCCTGTTCCTCTGTATTCCCTATGCCCACCACCCTGTTCCTCTTGTTCTGTTGAATCCCCACCGCCTGAGACAAAGCCACTTCAAACCGGCCTAGTTCCTCTGAGGACATAACAACACAACACATTACAAAAAAAAATGTTTCTAACCATTACAACTCTAATGAGCAAACTCATTGATGAACAAGAGCAACGTCTTTTATGAATCAGCTCCATTCATTACTTTTCTCTTTCCTCTCACAACAACACAATGACCAATTGTCTAAGAGGTATTAATGTTATGGTAATAAGTGAACATCTGAAAAACATCTGTGATGGTTAGGACTGCATGGGATGTGCTGGCAGCTGTGTCCCTGTTTCTAGGTTCCTATAACTATGGACGACACAAGCGACACGGTCCCATGTCAGGGGAGTGGAGGCGGAGGGTAGAAAGTGTACGATTGACAATCATTTCAAGTGAATGTGTAATTTCCTCCCCTCAGGCCACCTCCCTCCCAGCGCTAACCTATCAGGTTACAGGAAACACATTCTCCCCTAGCGACAGGCAGGAATAACACACAAACATTAGACAGTGATTGGGCCTGTCACTGGACAGTGATTGGGCCTGTCACTGGACAGTGATTGGGCCTGCCACTGGACAGTGATTGGGCCTGTCACTGGACAGTGATTGGGCCTGTCACTGGACAGTGATTGGGCCTGCCACTAGACAGTGATTGGGCCTGCCACTAGACAGTGATTGGGCCTGTCACTGGACAGTGATTGGGCCTGCCACTAGACAGTGATTGGGCCTGTCACTGGACAGTGATTGGGCCTGCCACTAGACAGTGATTGGGCCTGCCACTGGACAGTGATTGGGCCTGCCACTAGATAGTGATTGGGCCTGTCACTGGATTTAAATATCTCCTTTCCCTCTCCTCTTGGCTGGATGTCTGAATGGCGCCTCTCCCTCCCCCCCTCTCCTTAAAACTCTGGTTGAGGATTCAGAATATGAAAATGGGACATTTGCATGTTATTCTGAAATGTTAACTGCATTAAATTAAATGTACAGAGTATCAAACCTGATCAGGCCTAACAAAAAAAACAAATGATGATGATAACTGACTTGAAGCTCATGTCTTCTCCTGCCCTGTAGACTGTAGAAGTGTCTGTGTCTCAGTAGTACCTACTGTTCCTCCAAGATGGCGCCCTACTCCTCTAAATCATCTAAATCCTCTATCTCCTCTAACTCCTCTAATTCCTCTAAATCCTCTAACTTCTCTAAATCTTCTAAATCCTCTAAATCTTCTAACTCCTCTAAATCTTCTAAATCCTCTAAATCTTCTAAATCCTCTAAGTCCTCTAACTCCTCTAACTCCTCTAAATCCTCTAAATCTTCTAAATCCTCTAAATCTTCTAACTCCTCTAAATCTTCTAAATCCTCTAAATCTTCTAAATCCTCTAAGTCCTCTAACTCCTCTAAATCTTCTAAATCCTCTAAATCTTCTAAATCTTCTAAATCCTCTAAATCTTCTAAATCCTCTAAGTCCTCTAACTCCTCTAACTCCTCTAAATCCTCTAAATCTTCTAACTCCTCTAAGTCCTCTAACTCCTCTAAATCCTCTAAATCCTCTAACTCCTCTAAATCCTCTAACTCCTCTAACTCCTCTAAATCCTCTAACTCCTCTAACTCTTCTAACTCCTCTAACTCCTCTAAATCCTCTAAATCTTCTAACTCCTCTAAATCTTCTAAATCCTCTAAATCTTCTAAATCCTCTAAGTCCTCTAACTCCTCTAACTCCTCTAAATCTTCTAACTCCTCTAACTCCTCTAACTCCTCTAAATCCTCTAACTCCTCTAACTCCTCTAAATCCTCTAAATCCTCTAACTCCTCTAAATCCTCTAAATCCTCTAACTCCTCTAACTCCTCTAAGTCCTCTAACTCCTCTAAGTCCTCTAACTCCTCTAAGTCCTCTAACTCCTCTAAATCCTCTAACTCCTCTAACTCCTCTAACTCCTCTAAATCCTCTAACTCCTCTAAGTCCTCTAACTCCTCTAAGTCCTCTAACTCCTCTAAGTCCTCTAACTCTTCTAAATCCTCTAACTCCTCTAAGTCCTCTAACTCCTCTAAGTCCTCTAAATCCTCTAAGTCCTCTAACTCTTCTAAATCCTCTAACTCCTCTAACTCCTCTAAGTCCTCTAACTCCTCTAACTCCTCTAACTCCTCTAAGTCCTCTAACTCTTCTAAATCCTCTAACTCCTCTAACTCCTCTAAATCCTCTAAATCCTCTAACTCTTCTAACTCCTCTAACTCCTCTAACTCCTCTAAATCCTCTAACTCCTCTAAGTCCTCTAACTCCTCTAAATCCTCTAACTCCTCTAACTCTAATCCCCATAGTGCCTCTAACTCCTCTAACTCTAATCCCCATAGTGCCTCTAACTCCTCTAACTCTAATCCCCATAGTGCCTCTAACTCCTCTAACTCTAATCCCCATAGTGCCTCTAACTCCTCTAACTCTAATCCCCATAGTGCCTCTAACTCCTCTAACTATAATCCCCATAGTGCCTCTAACTCCTCTAACTCTAATCCCCATAGTGCCTCTAACTCCTCTAACTCTAATCCCCATAGTGCCTCTAACTCCTCTAACTCTAATCCCCATAGTGCCTCTAACTCCTCTAACTCTAATCCCCATAGTGCCTCTAACTCCTCTAACTCTAATCCCCATAGTGCCTCTAACTCCTCTAACTCTAATCCCCATAGTGCCTCTAACTCCTCTAACTCTAATCCCCATAGTGCCTCTAACTCCTCTAACTCTAATCCCCATAGTGCCTCTAACTCCTCTAACTCTAATCCCCATAGTGCCTCTAACTCCTCTAACTCTAATCCCCATAGTGCCTCTAACTCCTCTAACTCTAATCCCCATAGTGCCTCTAACTCCTCTAACTCTAATCCCCATAGTGCCTCTAACTCCTCTAACTCTAATCCTCATAGCTCCTTCTATTTTGATACTACTGATACAGAGCAACAGAGAATCATAGTTATGTTTATTAATATGATCACATTTGTGTGAATGTGTACACATTTAGTAGAGTAATGCTTTTGTATTTGCTAGTTAATTTTTTGGAGAGCATTTGTTCTATGGTGGATCTTTCCCAGAAACCATTAGCCTTGAAAATGTATGTACCATATTTGTTTTGAAGTATTAACCTTGTTCTTTGCCATAATGTGTAAGATATTGTGTGCTCGTTTGATGTTCCGCTGGATTTTCCCTAGCTTCAGAAGCCACACTGATCTTGCGAGCTTAAATAAATATGTTCTTCCATACAGCAAGATCAGTGGCTCGCGAGGATAGGTTGAAATATATTTCTAATTTGCATATAGGCTTTAAAGCTAAAGTGTACGTGTTTTTGTATATTCATTTTGTATTTCTATTGATTTTTGATTGTGCCTTAATTATAATTTTGTATGCCATTGCAATAAGTTAAGACTCTTCCTTTGGGGCAGCAGCTTTTCTGAATAAGTCAACACTGTGCCACTGTTGGTCTTGTCTGAATAAGGCAGCACTGTGCCACTGTTGGTCTTGTCTGAATAAATCAGCATTGTGCCATTGTTTGTCTTGTCTGTCACAGAGATGAATAGCCTACTAAACCCATCATTGAGAACTTTGAGACATTAACTTGATGTGAGACTTTGTGTTTGTACAGAATTAACTCTTTGACTGTTGATTTGACTGATGTTTTTGAAGCGATTCTAAAAATAAATGTGTCTCTGTGGATTGAATGGATGGAAATGGTTGCTTTGCACACACACGCACGCACACGCACGCACGCACACACACGCGCACACGCGCACACACGCACACACGCGCAGAGGGTACCAAAGGTGAGCTGTGCAGCCTCTTAGACTCCTGGCATTCCTGTAGCAGTGGGACAGAGCATTGGAGACAGGAAATAGGGAGATAGAGAGAGGGGAAAGAGAGAGAGCGAGAGTAAGAGATAGACAGAGAGAGAGAGAGAGAGAGAGAGAGAGGGGGAGAGAGAGAGGGAGAGACAGTGAGAGAAAGAGAGATAGAGAGAGAGAAAGAGAGAGAGATGGGTGAGAGAGCGAGCGAGAGAGCGAGAGGGGGAGAGAGAGAGGGGATAAGAGAGAGAAAGAGAGAAAGAGAGAGAGAGAGAGAGCAAGAGAGGGAGAGAGAGGGGGAGAGAGAGAAAGAGAAAGAGAGAGAGAGAGAGAGAGAGAGAGGGAGAGAGAGGGGGAGAGAGAGAAAGAGAAAGAGAGAGAGAGAGAGAGAGAGAGAGAGAGAGAGAGTGGAGAAAGAGGGGGACAACGGCAGATCAGACAGAGTGCTCTTCACATATTATAAACAGTGGGGTCTGAAAGGCTTGACCCCCTAGATAAAGATGAACAAAAATGACTGTATAAAATAAATAATTCAAATACTGAGCTATTTTGTATGCTCAAAAAATTGGGAAATTACATTATTTTATACTAATAATGGCACATTTCCTAAAATGTTTTATGAGTTGGAGAACACATTGGTAGGGAAATTAAACCATTCCTCCATACAGAATCCTTCCAGATCCTTGATATCCTTAATCTGCGCTTATGGACTGTCCTCTTCAATTTCAAGTCCGGAGACTGAGATGGCCATTGCAAAACGTTGATTTTGTGGACAATTTTGTTGTGGATTTTGATTAATGCTTGGGATTATTGTCTTGCTGGAAGATCCACTTGCGGCCAAGTGTCAGCCTCCTGGCAGAGGCAACCAGGTCTTTGTTAAAATATCCTGGTACTGGGTAGTTCATGAAGCCGTTGACCTTTAAAAGGACCCCAGGGCCTCCCGAGTGGTGCAGTGGTCTAAGGCGCTGCATCGCAGTGCTAGCTGTGCCACTAGAGATCCTGGTTCGATTCCAGGCTCTGTCGCAGCCGGCCGCAACCGGGAGACCCATGGGGCGGCGCACAATTGGCCCAGCGCCGTGCAGGGTAGGGGAGGGTTTGGCCGGCAGGGATGTTCTTGTCCCATCGCGCACTAGTGACCCCTGTGGCGGGCCGGGCGCAGTGCACGCTGACTCGGTCACTAGGTGTATATTGTTTCCTCCGACACATTGTTGCGGCTGGCTTCCGGGTTAAGCGGGCACTGTGTCAAGAAGCAGTGTGGCTAGGTTGGGTTGTGTTTCGGAGGACGCACGACTCTCGACCTTCGCCTCTCCCGTGTCCGTACGGGAGTTGCAGCGATGGGACAGGGACTGTAACTACCAATTGGGGAGAAAAAGGGGGTAAAATGCCAAAATAGCCCCATAACATCAAAGATACGCCACCATATTGTACACAGGTGTGTGTGTGTTCAAAGAGCTCTAGTTTCATGTCAAGCAAATGTAAACGCCTGGAGTTTGCTAAATGGCATTGGCACTTGGATTGGAACCAGTGCTTTGATCAGGCCACTTATGGTCAGGCCACACACAACAGAGAGACAGAGAGAGAGAGAAAAAGAGAGAGAAGAGAGAGAGAGAGACAGAGACAGAGAGAGAGAGACGGATAGTGAACTTCACACGACTCCACAATAGATTAACTGTTCTGTGTATCTGACCTCTGACCCCTTACTGCAGGAGAGCTAGCGAGCGGTACTAGTAAAAACATGCTGAGCAGGACTGGACTGGGCACTCTATCAATCAGGTAGGGGGTTCTGTGGAGGGGAGGGGAGTGGGGGGGTAGTAGTGGTAGTAGTAGTAGTAGTGTAAGTAGTAGTAGTAGTAGTGGTAGTATTAGTGTTATTGGTAGAGGTGGTAGTAGTAGTAGTAGTAGTGGTAGTAGTGGTAGTAGTAGTAGTAGTAGTAGTAGTAGTAGTGGTAGTAGTGGTAGTATTAGTGTTATTGGTAGAGGTGGTAGTAGTGGTGGTAGAGGTAGTAGTGGTGGTAGTAGTAGTAGTAGTAGTAGTAGTAGTGGTAGTATTAGTGTTATTGGTAGAGGTGGTAGTAGTAGTAGTAGTAGTAGTGGTAGTAGTGGTAGTAGTAGTAGTAGTAGTGGTAGTAGTGGTAGTAGTAGTGAAAGTGGAAGGGGTAGTGGTAGTGGTAGTAGTAGTGGTAGTAGTGGTAGAGGTGGTAGTAGTGGTAGTAGTAGTAGTAGTAGTGGTAGTATTAGTGTT
>NW_025533617.1:370000-462500 GCF_020615455.1 Coregonus clupeaformis
GTAGTAGTAGTAGTAGTAGTAGTAGTAGTAGTAGTAGTAGTAGTAGTAGTAGTAGTGGTAGTAGTGGTAAAGGTGGTAGAAGTGGTAGTAGTAGTAGTAGTAGTGGTAGTATTAGTGTTATTGGTAGAGGTGGTAGTAGTGGTTGCAGTGGTAGTAGTGGTGGTAGTAGTAGTAGTAGTAGTAGTAGTAGTAGTAGTGGTAGTAGTGGTAGTAGTAGTAGTAGTAGTAGTAGTAGTAGTGGTAGTATTAGTGTTATTGGTAGAGGTGGTAGTAGTAGTAGTAGTAGTAGTAGTAGTGGTAGTAGTAGTAGTAGTAGTAGTAGTAGTAGTAGTAGTGGTAGTAGTGGTAGAGGTGGTAGAAGTGGTAGTAGTAGTAGTAGTAGTGGTAGTATTAGTGTTATTGGTAGAGGTGGTAGTAGTGGTGGTAGTGGTAGTAGTGGTAGTATTAGTGGTAGTGGTAGAGGTGGTAGTAGTGGTTGCAGTGGTAGTAGTGGTGGTAGTAGTAGTAGTAGTAGTAGTAGTAGTAGTGGTAGTAGTGGTAGTAGTAGTAGTAGTAGTAGTAGTAGTGGTAGTATTAGTGTTATTGGTAGAGGTGGTAGTAGTGGTGGTAGTGGTAGTAGTGGTGGTAGTAGTAGTAGTAGTAGTAGTGGTAGTAGTGGTAGTAGTGGTATTAGTAGTAGTAGTAGTAGTAGTAGTAGTAGTAGTAGTGGTAGTATTAGTGTTATTGGTAGAGGTGGTAGTAGTGGTGGTATTGGTAGTAGTAGTGGTATTAGTAATAGTACTAGTGGTAGTAGTGGTAGTAGTAGTAGTAGTGGTAGTAGTAGTGAAAGTGGAAGGGGTAGTGGTAGTGGTAGTAGTAGTGGTAGTGGTAGTAGTAGTGGTAGTAGTGGTAATAGTAATAGTGAAAGTGGAAGGGGTAGTGGTAGTAGTAGTAGTAGTGGTAGTGGTAGTAGTAGTAGTGGTGGTAGTAATGGTAGTAGTAGTGGTAGTAGTCGTAGAGGTGGTAGTAGTAGTAGTAGTGGTAGTATTAGTGGTAGTAGTTGTAGTATTAGTGGTAGTAGTGGTAGTATTAGTGGTAGTGGTATTGGTGGTAGTAGTGGTAGTAGTGGTAGAGTTGGTATTAGTGGTAATGGTAGAGGTAGTAGTAGTGGAAGTAGTAGTAGTAGTGGTAGTAGTAGTAGTAGTGGTAGTAGTAGTGGTAGTAGTAGTAGTAGTAGTGGTAGTATTAGTGTTATTGGTAGAGGTGGTAGTAGTAGTAGTAGTAGTGGTAGTAGTGGTAGTAGTGGTAGTAGTAGTAGTAGTAGTAGTAGTAGTAGTGGTAGTAGTGGTAGTATTAGTGTTATTGGTAGAGGTGGTAGTAGTGGTGGTAGAGGTAGTAGTGGTGGTAGTAGTAGTAGTAGTAGTAGTAGTAGTAGTAGTAGTAGTAGTGGTAGTATTAGTGTTATTGGTAGAGGTGGTAGTAGTAGTAGTAGTAGTAGTGGTAGTAGTGGTAGTAGTAGTAGTAGTAGTGGTAGTAGTGGTAGTAGTAGTGAAAGTGGAAGGGGTAGTGGTAGTGGTAGTAGTAGTGGTAGTAGTGGTAGAGGTGGTAGTAGTGGCAGTAGTAGTAGTAGTAGTGGTAGTATTAGTGTTATTGGTAGAGGTGGTAGTAGTAGTAGTAGTAGTGGTAGTAGTGGTAGTAGTAGTAGTAGTAGTAGTAGTGGTGGTAGTAGTGGTAGTATTAGTGTTATTGGTAGAGGTGGTAGTAGTGGTGGTAGAGGTAGTAGTGGTGGTAGTAGTAGTAGTAGTAGTAGTAGTAGTAGTAGTAGTGGTAGTATTAGTGTTATTGGTAGAGGTGGTAGTAGTAGTAGTAGTAGTGGTAGTAGTGGTAGTAGTAGTAGTAGTAGTAGTAGTAGTAGTAGTAGTAGTAGTAGTAGTAGTAGTAGTGGTAGTAGTGGTAGAGGTGGTAGAAGTGGTAGTAGTAGTAGTAGTAGTGGTAGTATTAGTGTAGTAGGGTAGTAGTAGTAGTGGTAGTAGTAGTAGTGGTAGTATTAGTGGTAGTGGTAGAGGTGGTAGTAGTGGTGGCAGTGGTAGTAGTGGTAGTAGTAGTAGTAGTAGTAGTAGTGGTAGTAGTGGTAGTAGTGAGTAGTAGTAGTAGTGGTAGTATTAGTGTTAGTGGTAGGTGGTGGTAGTAGTGGTAGTAGTAGTAGTGGTGGTAGTAGTAGTAGTAGTAGTAGTAGTAGTGGTAGTAGTGGTAGTAGTGGTAGTAGTAGTATTAGTAGTAGTAGTAGTAGTAGTGGTAGTATTAGTGTTATTGGTAGAGGTGGTAGTAGTGGTAGTAGTAGTAGTAGTAGTGGTGGTAGTAGTATAGTAGTGGTAGTAGTGGTAGTAGTAGTAGTAGTGGTAGTAGTAGTAGTGAAAGTGGAAGGGGTAGTGGTAGCGGTAGTAGTAGTGGTAGTGGTAGTAGTAGTGGTAGTAGTGGTAGTAGTGGTAGTAGTAGTAGTGAAAGTGTAAGGGGTAGTGGTAGTAGTAGTGGTAGTGGTAGTAGTAGTAGTGGTGGTAGTAATGGTAGTAGTAGTGGTAATAGTCGTAGAGGTGGTAGTAGTAGTAGTAGTGGTAGTATTAGTGGTAGTAGTGGTAGTATTAGTGGTAGTAGTGGTAGTATTAGTGGTAGTGGTATTGGTGGTAGTAGTGGTAGTAGTGGTAGAGTTGGTATTAGTGGTAATGGTAGAGGTAGTAGTAGTGGAAGTAGTAGTAGTAGTGGTAGTAGTAGTAGTGGTAGTAGTGGTAGTAGTGGTAGTAATGGTAATAGTTGTAGTATTAGTGGTAGTAGTGGTAGTAGTGGTAGTATTAGTGGTAGTATTAGTGGTAGTAGTGGTAGTAGTGGTAGTATTAGTGGTAGTGGTAGAGGTGGTAACAGTGGTAGAATTGGTAGTAGTAGTAGGAGTAGTAGTAGTAGTGGTAGTGGTAGTAGTAGTGGTAGTAGTAATAGTGGTAGTAGTAGTAGTAGTAGTAGTAGTGGTAGTATTAGTGGTAGTGGTAGTAGTGGTATGAGTCTTAGTAGTAGTAGTGGTAGTAGTGGTAGTAGTAGTAGTAGTAGTGGTAGTGGTAGTGGTGGTAGTAGTGGTAGTATTAGTGGTAGTGGTAGAGGTGGTAGTAGTGGTAGTAGTGGTGGTAGTAGTAGTAGTAGTAGTAGTAGTAGTAGTGGTAGTAGTGGTAGTAGTAGTGGTAGGGGTGGTAGTAGTGGTAGTAGTAGTAGTAGAAGTAGAGGTGGTAGTAGTGGTAGTAGTAGCTTTGGTAGTAGTAGAAGTAGGGGTGGTAGTAGTGGTAGTAGTAGTAGTAGTAGTAGTGGTAGTAGTAGTAGTAGTGGTAGTAGATCTGGAGGTGGTAATAGTGGTAGTAGTGGTAGTAGTAGAGGTAGTAGTAGTAATAGTGGTAGTATTAGTGGTTGTGGTAGCGGTGGTAGTAGTGGTAGTAGTGGTGGTAGTAGTGGTATTATTAGTAGTAGAGGTAGAGGTGGTAGTAGTGGTAGTAGTGGTAGTATTAGTGGTAGTAGTGGTGGTAGTAGTGGTAGTAGTAGTAATAGTGGTAGTATTAGTGGTTGTGGTATTGGTGGTAGTAGTGGTAGTAGTGGTGGTAGTAGTGGTATTATTAGTAGTAGAGGTAGAGGTGGTAGTAGTGGTAGTAGTGGTAGTAGTGGCAGTGTTAGTGGTAGTAGTAGTGGAAGTAGTAGCAGTAGTAGTAGTGGTAGTAGTAGTAGTGGTAGTAGTGGTATTAATGATAGTAGTGGTAGTATTAGTGTTAGTAGTGGTAGTAGTGGTAGTATTAGTGGTAGTATTAGTGGTAGTAGTGGTAGTAGTGGTAGTAGTGGTGTTAGTAGTGGTAGTAGTGGTAGTATTAGTGGTAGTATTAGTGGTAGTGGTAGAGGTGGTAGTAGTGGTAGAATTGGTAGTAGTAGTAGGAGTAGTAGTAGTAGTGGTAGTAGTGGTGTAGTGGTGTAGTGGTTGTGGTAGTAGTAGTGGTAGTAGTGGTAGTAGTGGTAGTATTAGTGGTAGTATGGTGGTAGTAGTGGTAGTAGTAGAGGTAGTAGTGGTAGTAGTAGTAGTAGTGGTAGTAGTAGAAGTAGGGGTGGTAGTAGTGGTAGTAGTGGTAGCAGTGGTAGTAGTGGTAGTAGTGGTAGTAGTGGTAGTATTAGTGGTAGTAGTGGTGGTAGTAGTGGTAGTAGTAGTAATAGTGGTAGTATTAGTGGTTGTGGTAGCGGTGGTAGTAGTGGTAGTAGTGGTGGTAGTAGTGGTATTATTAGTAGTAGAGGTAGAGGTGGTAGTAGTGGTAGTAGTGGTAGTAGTGGTAGTGGTGTGGTAGTAGTAGTGGTAGTAGTAGTAGTAGTAGTGGTAGTAGTAGTAGTGGTAGTAGTGGTAGTAATGATAGTAGTAGTAGTAGTAGTGGTAGTAGTGGTAGTAGTGGTAGTAGTAGTGGTAGTAGTAGTGGTAGTAGTGCTAGTAGTGGTAGTAGTAGTGGTAGTAGTAGTAGTAGTGGTGTAGTAGTGGTAGTAGTGGTGGTAGTAGTAGTAGTAGTAGTAGTAGTAGTGGTAGTGGTAGTGGTAGTGGTAGTAGTAGTAGTAATAGTGGTAGTAGTAGTAGTAGTAGTAGTGGTAGTGGTGGTAGTGAGTGGTAGTAGTAGTAGTGGTAGTAGTAGTAGTAGTAGTGTAGTGGTGGTAGTAGTAGTGGTAGTGGGTAGTGGTATTAGTGTAGTGGTAGTAGTAGTAGTAGTAGTAGTAGTAGTAGTAGTAGTAGTGGTAGTAGTAGTGGTAGTAGTGGTAGTAGTAGTAGTGGTAGTGGTAGTAGTGGTAGTAGTAGTAGTGGTAGTGGTAGTAGGTAGATTGGTAGTAGTAGTGGTAGTAGTAGTAGAGTGGTAGTGGGTAGTAGTGGAAGTAGTGGTAGAGGTGGTAGTAGTGGTAGTAGTAGTAGTAGTGGTAGTAGTAGTGGTGGTAGTAGTGGTAGTAGTGGTAGTAGTAGTAGTAGTAGAGGTGGTAGTAGTGGTAGTAGTGGTAGTAGTAGTAGTAGTAGTGGTAGTAGTGGTAGTGGTAGTAGTAGTGGTAGTATTGGTAGTAGTAGTGGTAGTAGTGGTAGTGGTGGTGTAGTGGTAGTAGTGTAGTAGTGGTAGTGTAGTGGTGGTGGTAGTAGTGGTAGTAGTGGTAGTAGTGGTAGTAGTGAGTAGTAGAGTAGTGGTAGTAGTGGTAGTAGTAGTAGTAGTAGTGGTAGTAGTAGTAGTGGTGGTATAGTGGTAGTATGGTAGTGGTAGTAGTAGTAGTGGTAGTGGAGTGGTAGTAGTGGTAGTAGTAGTGGTAGCAGTAGTAGTAGTGGTAGAGTAGTAGTGGTAGCAGTGGTGTAGTAGTGGTAGTAGCGGTAGTAGTGGTAGTGGGTAGTAGTGGTAGTAGTGGTGGTGTAGTAGTAGTAGTAGTAGTGGTGTAGTGGTAGTAGTAGTGGTAGTGGTAGTGTAGTGGTGGTAGTAGTAGTGGTGGTAGTGGTAGTAGTGTGTGTGGTAGTGGTAGTAGTAGTAGTAGTGGTAGTGGTAGTAGTAGTAGTGGTAGTAGTGGTAGTATTAGTGTTAGTAGTAGATGTAGAGGTGGTAGTAGTGGTAGTAGTGGTGGTTGTAGTAGTAGTAGTGGTAGTAGTGGTAGTGGTAGTAGTAGTGGTAGTATTGGTAGTATTAATAGTAGAGGTAGAGGTGGTAGTAGTGGTAGTAGAGGTGGTAGTAGTGGTAGTAGTGGTAGTAGTGGTAGTAGTAGTAGTAGTAGTAGTAGTAGTGGTAGTAGTGGTAGTAGTAGTGGTAGCGGTGGTAGTAGTGGTAGTAGTAGTAGTGGTAGCAGTGGTAGTAGTAGTAGTGGTAGTGGTAGTAGTGTGTGGTGGTGAGTATTATTAGTAAGGAAGTATGGTGGTAGTAGTGGTGGTGTAGTGGTGTAGTGTAGAGTGGTAGTAGTAGTGGTGGTGGTGTGTGGTGGTGGTAGTAGTGGTGGTGGTAGTGGTTGGTGGTAGTAGTGGTAGTAGTAGTAGTGGTAGCAGTGGTAGTAGTAGAAGTAGAGGCGGTAGTAGTGGTAGTAGGGGTAGAGTTGGTAGTAGTGGTAGTAGTAGTAGTAGTAATAGTAGTGGTAGTAGTGGTAGTAGTAGTGGTAGGGGTGGTAGTAGTGGTAGTAGTAGTAGTGGTAGCAGTGGTAGTAGTGGTAGTAGTGGTAGTGGTAGTAGTGGTAGTAGTGGTAGTAGTGGTAGTGGTAGTGGTAGTAGTATGGCAGTAGTGGTAGTAGTGGTAGCAGTTGTAGTAGTGGTGGTGGTAGTAGTAGTGGCGGTAGTGGTAGTAGTAGTAGTAGTGGTGAGTAGTGGTACTGGTAGTGGTGGTAGTAGTGGTAGTAGTGGTGGTAGTAATAGTAGTAGAGGTAGAGGTGGTAGTAGTGGTAGTAGTGGTAGTAGTAGAAGTAGAGGTGGTAGTAGTGGTAGTAGTGGTAGAGGTAGTAGTAGTGGTAGTAGTGGTAGTAGTAGTAGTAGTAGCAGTAGTGGTAGTAGTAGTGGTAGTAGTGGTAGGGGTGGTAGTAGTGGTAGTAGTAGTAGTGGTAGCAGTGGTAGTAGTGGTAGTAGTAGAAGTAGAGGTGGTAGTAGTGGTAGTAGTGGTAGAGGTAGTAGTAGTGGTAGTGGTAGAGGTTTTAGTAGTAGTGGTAGTAGTGGTAGAGGTGGTAGTAGTGGTAGAATTGGTAGTAGTAGTGGTAGTAGTGGTAGAGGTGGTAGTAGTGGTAGTAGTGGTAGTAGTGGTAGTAGTAGTAGTGGTAGTAGTAGAAGTAGAGGTGGTAGTAGTGGTAGTAGTAGTAGTGGTAGTAGTAGAAGTAGAGGTGGTAGTAGTGGTAGTAGTAGTAGTGGTAGTAGTAGAAGTAGAGGTGGTAGTAGTGGTAGTAGTGGTAGAGGTAGTAGTAGTGGTAGTAGTAGTAGTAGTAGTAGAAGTAGAGGTGGTAGCAGTGGTAGTAGTGGTAGAGGTAGTAGTAGTGGTAGTAGTGGTAGTAGTGGTAGTAGAGGTGGTAGTAGTGGTATCAGTGGTAGTAGAGGTAGTAGTAGTAGTAGTGGTAGTAATAGCAGTAGTAGTGGTAGAGGTGTTAGTAGAGGTAGTAGTAGTAGTAGTGGTGGTAGTGTAGTGGTGGTAGTAGTGGTAGTGGTAGTAGTGTAGTAGTGGTGGGTGGTAGTGGTGGTGTAGTAGTGTAGTGGTGTAGTAGTGGTAGTAGTGGTAGTAGTGTGGTAGTAGTAGTAGTAGTGGTAGTAGTGGTAGTAGTAGTGGTAGAGTGGTGTGAGAGGTGGTAGTAGTGGTGGTAGTAGTGGTAGTGGTGTAGCAGAGTGGTGGTAGTAGTGGTGGTAGTAGTAGTAGTAGTAGTAGTAGTAGTGTGGTAGTGTGGTAGTGGTGAGAGGTAGTAGTAGTGGTAGTGGTAGTAGTAGTAGTAGTGTGGTGGTAGTAGGGTAGTGTAGTAGGGTAGTGTAGGTAGTGGTAGGGTAGTGGTAGTAGTGGTAGTAGTGTAGTGGTAGTAGTAGTAGTAGTGGTGTGGTAGTGGTAGTAGTAGTGGTAGTAGTGGTAGTAGTGTAGTGTGGTAGTAGTGGTGTAGTGGTAGAGGTAGTAGTAGTGGTAGTGGTGGTAGTAGTGTGGTAGTAGTGGTAGTGGTAGTAGTGTGGTAGTAGTGGTAGGGTAGTAGTAGTGGTAGTAGTAGTAGTGGTAGTAGTGGTAGTAGTGGTAGTGGTAGTAGTAGTAGTGGTAGTGGTGGTGTGGTAGAGGGTAGTAGTGGTAGTGGTGTAGTTAGTAGTAGTAGTAGTAGGGGGTGGTAGTAGTGGTAGTAGTGGTAGTAGTAGTGGTAGTGGTGGTGTAGTGGTAGTAGTGTGGTAGTAGTGGTAGTGTGGTGGTGGTAGTAGTGGTAGTAGTAGTAGTAGTGGTTGTGGTAGTAGTAGTAGTGGTAGTGGTGGTAGTAGTGGTGGTAGTAGTGGTGGTGTAGTAGTGGTAGTGGTAGGTAGAGGTAGTAGTAGTGGTAGTGGTAGAGGTGTAGTAGTGTAGTGGTAGTAGTGTAGTAGTAGTAGTAGAATTGGTGTAGTGGTAGTAGTGGTAGAGGTGGTAGTAGTGGTAGTAGTGGTAGTAGTGGTAGTAGAGGTGGTAGTAGTGGTAGCAGTGGTAGTAGAGGTAGTAGTAGTAGTAGTAGTAGTAGTAGTAGTAGTAGTAGTAGTGGTAGTAGTAGTAGTAGTAGTAGTAGTAGTGGTAGTAGGTAGTAGTGGTAGTGGTGGTAGTAGTGGTGTGGTGGTGGTAGTGGTAGTAGGGTGTAGTAGTGTAGTAATGGTAGTAGTGGTAGTAGTGGTAGTAGTAGTAGTGGTAGTGGTGTGTAGTAGTAGGGTGGTAGTAGTGGTAGTAGTAGTGGTAGTGTGGTGGTAGTGGTGGTAGTAGTAGTAGGGTGGTAGTGGTAGTAGTAGTGGTGGTAGTAGTGGTAGTAGTGGTGGTAGTAGTGTAGTGGTAGTAGTGTGTGGTGTGTGGTAGTAGTGTGGTAGTGGTAGTGGTAGTAGTGGTGGTAGTAGTAGTAGTGGTGGTGGTAGTAGTGGTAGTAGTGCTTTGGTGGTAGTAGAAGTGTGGTAGTAGTGGTAGTAGAGTAGTAGTAGTAGTGGTAGTAGTAGTGGTAGTGGTGGTAGTTTAGGGGTAGTAGTGGTAGTAGTGGTAGTAGTGAGGTGGTAGTGGTAGTAGTAGTGGTGGTGGGTAGTAGTAGTAGTTAGTGGTATAGTGTGGTAGTAGTGGTAGCAGTAGTAGTGGTAGTAGTGGTGGTAGTAGTAGTAGTAGTAGTGGTAGTAGTGGTGGTAGTAGTGTAGTGTAGTAGTAGGTAGTGGTAGTGGTTGTGGTGCAGTGGTAGTAGTGGTAGTAGTGGTGGTAGTAGCGGTATTAGTAGTAGTAGTAGTAGGGGTGGTAGTAGTGGTGGTAGTGGTAGTAGTAGTGGTAGTTTGTGGTAGTAGTGGTAGTAGTGTAGTAGTGGTAGTGTATTAGTTGTGGTGTGGTAGTAGTGTGGTAGTAGTGGTAGTAGTAGTGGTAGAGTGTAGAGGTGGGTGGTAGTAGTGGTAGTAGTGGTAGTGTTAGCGTGGTAGTAGTGTAGTAGTAGTAGTAGTAGTGTTGTAGTGGTAGTGTAGTAGTGGTAGTAGTGGTATTAATGGTAGTAGTGGTAGTATTAGTGTTAGTAGTGGTAGTAGTGGTAGTATTAGTGGTAGTATTAGTGGTAGTAGTGGTAGTAGTGGTAGTATTAGTGTTAGTAGTGGTAGTAGTGGTAGTATTAGTGGTAGTATTAGTGGTAGTGGTAGAGGTGGTAGTAGTGGTAGAATTGGTAGTAGTAGTAGGAGTAGTAGTAGTGGTGTAGTGGTGTAGTGGTAGTGGTTGTGGTAGTAGTAGTGGTAGTAGTAATAGTGGTAGTAGTAGCAGTAGTTGTATTAGTGGTAGTGGTGGTAGTGGTATGAGTCTTAGTATTAGTAGTAGTGGTAGTAGTAGTAGTGGTAGTAGTGGTAGTAGTAGTGGTAGTGGTAGTAGTAGTGGTAGTAGTAGTGGTAGTGGTAGTGGTAGTGGTAGTGTTGGTAGTAGTAGTGGTAGTAGTGGTAGTAGTGTTATTGGTAGTAGTAGTGGTAGTATTAGTTGTATTGGTAGAGGTGTTAGTAGTGGAAGTAGTGGTAGAGGTGGTAGTAGTGGTAGTAGTAGTAGTAGTGGTAGTAGTAGAGGGGGTAGTGGTGTGTGGTGTTAGTAGTGAGTAGTGGTGGTGGTAGTAGTGGTAGTAGTGGTGGTTGTAGTAGTAGTAGTGGTAGTAGTGGTAGTGGTAGTAGTAGTGGTAGTATTAGTGGTACTGGTAGAGGTGGTAGTTGTGGAAGTAGTGGTAGAGGTGGTAGTAGTGGTAGTAGTAGTAGTAGTGGTAGTAGTAGTAGTAGAGGGGGTAGTAGTGGTAGTAGTGGTAGTATTAGTGTTAGTAGTAGATGTAGAGGTGGTAGTAGTGGTAGTAGTGGTGGTTGTAGTAGTAGTAGTGGTAGTAGTGGTAGTGGTAGTAGTAGTGGTAGTATTGGTAGTATTAATAGTAGAGGTAGAGGTGGTAGTAGTGGTGGTTGTAGTAGTAGTAGTGGTAGTAGTGGTAGTGGTAGTAGTAGTGGTAGTATTGGTAGTATTAATAGTAGAGGTAGAGGTGGTAGTAGTGGTAGTAGAGGTGGTAGTAGTAGTAGTAGTGGTAGTAGTGGTAGTAGTAGTGGTAGCGGTGTTAGTAGTGGTAGTAGTAGTAGTGGTAGCAGTGGTAGTAGTAGAAGTAGAGGCGGTAGTAGTGGTAGTAGGGGTAGAGTTGGTAGTAGTGGTATTAGTAGTAGTAGTAAGAGTAGTGGTAGTAGTGGTAGTAGTAGTGGTAGGGGTGGTAGTAGTGGTAGTAGTAGTAGTGGTAGCAGTGGTAGTAGTGGTAGTAGTGGTAGTATTAGTGGTAGTATTAGTGGTAGTGGTAGAGGTGGTAGTAGTGGTAGTAGTGGTGGTAGTAGTGGTAGCAGTTGTAGTAGATGTGGAGGTGGTAATAGTGGCAGTAGTGGTAGTAGTAGTAGTAGTGGTAGTATTAGTGGTAGTGGTAGCGGTGGTAGTAGTGGTAGTAGTGGTGGTAGTAATAGTAGTAGAGGTAGAGGTGGTAGTAGTGGTAGTAGTAGTATGTGGTAGTAGTGGTAGTGGTGGTGAGTGGTAGTAGTGTAGTGTGGTAGTAGTAGTAGTAGTAGCAGTAGTGGTAGTAGTAGTGAGTAGTGGTGTGGTGGTGTAGTGGTAGTAGTGGTAGTGGTAGTGGTAGTGGTAGTAGTGGTAGTAGTGTAGTAGAGGTGGTAGTAGTGGTAGTAGTGGTAGAGGTAGTAGTAGTGGTAGTGGTAGAGGTTTTAGTAGTAGTGGTAGTAGTGGTAGAGGTGGTAGTAGTGGTAGAATTGGTAGTAGTAGTGGTAGTAGTGGTAGAGCTGGTAGTGGTGTGTGTGTGTAGTGGTGGTAGTTGGTGTTGTGGTGTGTAGAAGTAGAGGTGGTAGTAGTGGTAGTAGTAGTAGTGGTAGTAGTGGTAGTAGTGGTGTAGTGGTAGTAGTGGTAGTAGTAGTAGTGGTAGTGTAGTAGTAGTAGTGGTGAAGGGTGGTGGTGTGGTAGGTGGTAGGAGTGGTGTAGTGGTAGTAGTGGTAGTAGTGGTAGTGGGTGGTGTGGTTAGGTGTGTAGTGGTAGTAGTAGTAGTAGTGGTAGTAATAGCAGTAGTAGTGGTAGAGGTGTTAGTAGAGGTAGTAGTAGTAGTAGTGGTAGTAAAAGCAGTAGTAGTGGTAGTAGTGGTAGTAGTGGTAGTAGGTGGTAGTAGTAGTAGTAGTAGTGGTAGTAGTAGAAGTAGAGGTGGTAGTAGTGGTAGTAGTAGTAGAGGTAGTAGTAGTAGTAGTAGTGGTAGTAGTGGTAGTAGTGTAGTGTAGTAGTAGTAGTGTAGTGTAGTAGTAGTGTGGTAGTAGTGGTAGTAGTGGTAGTAGTAGTAGTGGTAGTAGTAGTAGTAGTGGTAGTAGAGGTAGTAGTAGTAGTAGTAATGGTAGTAGTAGTAGTAGTGGTAGTAATAGTAGTGGTAGAGGTGTTAGTAGAGGTATTAGTGGTAGTAGTAGTGGTAGTAGTGGTAGTAGAGGTAGTAGTAGTAGTAGTGGTAGTAGTAGTAGTGGTGGTAGTAATAGTAGTAGTAGTGGTAGAGGTGTTAGTAGAGGTAGTAGTGGTAGTAGTAGTGGTAGTAGTAGTAGTAGTAGTGGTAGTAGAGGTAGTAGTAGTAGTAGTAATGGTAGTAGTAGTAGTAGTGGTAGTAATAGTAGTGGTAGAGGTGTTAGTAGAGGTAGTAGTGGTAGTAGTGGTAGTAGTAGTAGTGGTAGTAGAGGTGAGGAGCTCCCTAATGGTGACCTTCCCTCTTGCAGAGAACTCCTGGAGCCAGAGCAGGGAGATGGGTCCCTTGGAGTAGGGAGATGGGTCACAGTGAGTAGGGAGATGGGTTACAGTGAGTAGGGAGATGGGTCACAGTGAGTAGGGAGATGGGTCACAGTGAGTAGGAGATAGGTCAGTGAGTAGGGAGATGGGTCACAGTGAGTAGGGAGATGGGTCCCTTGGAGTAGGGAGATGGGTTACAGTGAGTAGGGAGATGGGTCACAGTGAGTAGGGAGATGGGTCACAGTGAGTAGGGAGATGGGTCACAGTGAGTAGGGAGATGGGTCACAGTGAGTAGGGAGAAGGGTTACAGTGAGTAGGGAGATGGGTCATAGTGAGTAGGGAGATGGGTCCCTTGGAGGTAGGGAGATGGGTTACAGTGAGTAGGGAGATGGGTCACAGTGAGTAGGGAGATGGGTCCCTTTGAGTAGGGGAGATGGGTCCCTTGGAGTAGGGAGATAGGTCACAGTGAGTAGAGATGGGTTACTGAGTAGGGAGATGGATCGCAGTGAGTAGGGAGATGGTCACATGTGAGTAGGAGATGGGTTACAGTGAGTAGGGAGATGGGTCCCTTGGAGTAGGGAGATGGGTTACAGTGAGTAGGAGATGGGTCACAGTGAGTAGGAGATGGGTCCCTTGGAGTAGGGAGATGGGTCCTTGGAGTAGGGAGATGGGTCAGCAGTGAGTAGGGAGATGGGTCACAGTTAGTAGGGAGATGGGGTCACAGTGAGTAGGGAGATGGTTCCCTTGGAGTAGGAGATGTGGGTCACAGTGAGTAGGGAGATGGGTTACAGTGAGTAGGGAGATGGTCACAGTGAGTAGGAGATGGGTCCCTTGGAGTAGGGGAGATGGGTCCCTTGGAGTAGGGGAGATGGGTCACAGTGAGTAGGAGATGGGTCACAGTTAGTAGGGAGATGGGTCACAGTGAGTAGGGAGATGGGTCCCTTGGAGTAGGGAGATGGGTCACAGTGAGTAGGGGAGATGGGTCACAGTGAGTAGGGGAGATGGATCACGGTGAGTAGGAGATGGGTCCCTTGGAGTAGGGAGATGGGTCACAGTGAGTAGGGGAGATGGGTCACAGTTAGTAGGGAGATGGGTCACAGTGAGTAGGGAGATGGGTACAGTGAGTAGGGAGATGGGTCAGCAGTGAGTAGGGAGATGGGTCGCAGTGAGTAGGGAGATGGGTCACAGTGAGTAGGGAGATGGGTCCCTTGGAGTAGGGAGATGGGTCACAGTGAGTAGGGAGATGGGTTACAGTGAGTAGGGAGATGGGTCACAGTGAGTAGGGAGATGGGTCCCTTGGAGTAGGGAGATGGGTCACAGTGAGTAGGGAGATGGGTCACAGTGAGTAGGGAGATGGGTCACAGTGAGTAGGGAGATGGGTCCCTTAGAGTAGGGAGATGGGTCACAGTGAGTAGGGAGATGGGTCACAGTTAGTAGGGAGATGGGTCACAGTGAGTAGGGAGATGGGTCACAGTGAGTAGGGAGATGGGTCACAGTGAGTAGGGAGATGGGTCACAGTGAGTAGGGAGATGGGTCACAGTGAGTAGGGAGATGGGTCACAGTGAGTAGGGAGATGGGTCACAGTGAGTAGGGAGATGGGTTGTCACGATCGTTGAACGGAGCAGACCAACGCGCAGCGTGATGAGCAAACATATTTTATTATCTTTAGTGATAATAATAACAAAACAACAAACGATAACGACACGTGAAGTCCTATGTTTAACACAACCAACACGGAACAAACCAAACGGAACAAGATCCCACAACTACTGTGGGAAAACAGCCTGTATAAATATGGCTCCCAATCAGAGACAACCAGCAACAGCTGACACTCGTTGCCTCTGATTGGGAACCACTCAGGCCAACATTGAAATACAATACATAGAATATACAACACAGAACAAGAACACATAGAATCTACACACCCTGGCTCAACATATAGAGTCCCCAGAGCCAGGGTGTGAAAGTACTCTCAAAGGCGGACTGCGACCGCGCCTCAACATAAACCAAACAGGGAGGGCTGGGTGGGCATTCCTCCTCCGTGGCGGTTCTGGATCAGCTTGCCCACCACCCTCCAATAATCCCCCCGTAGCGCCCCTGGGTCCGTTCTGGCCCCGCTGGCCGAGCTGGACTGGACATCGTAGGAGCGGATTGCTTAAGCTCCGGTGTGGAGCAGCTGACCGGTACCTGACCAGGCACAGTAACCCAGGCACGGGTTGTGCCGGGACTGGCGACGCGCACCCCTGGCTTGTGCGTGGAGCAGGAACGGGCGGACCGGGCTGGACGATGCGCACCCCCTGGCGATGCGTGGAGCAGCACGGGCGGACGGACCGACGTACGCACCCCTGGCTGGTGCGTGGAGCAGGAACGGGCCGGGCCGGGCTGGCGTCGCGAACCCCTGGCGGGTGCGTGAGCAGCACGGACCGGACCGGGCTGGCGACGCACCCCGGCTTGTGCGAGTGGCAGGAACAGGCCGGGCCGGGCTGGCGGCGCGCACCATTAGCTTGGTGCGGAGCAGGAACAGGCCGACCGAGCTGGCGACGCGCACCGAGGCTTGAGTGCGGGGCAGGAACGAGGCCGGGCGGGCTGCGGCAGCGCACCATTGGCTGATGCGGGGAGCAGGAACAGGCCGGGCGGGCTGGCTGGCACGCACCGTAGGCTTGGTGCGAGGGGCAGGAACAGGCCGGGCGGGCTGGCGGCGCGCACTCATCAACTTAGTGGGGAGCAGGAACGGGCCGGACCGGACTGGTGACGCACACCACTTGCTTAGTGTGAGGCGGGACTGGGTTTCGTCACAACCTCCGCTCCCTCAGCTGCCTACACAGTTCCTCTCGCCGTGCCTCTATTCTCACCTTCTCCTTATCGCCTCCAGTAGCTCCCACCTCTGCACCACTAACTCCTGCTCCCTCTGGGCCAATAGCCCCCTTAACCTGGTGGCCTCCTCCTAACCTCCCAATACGCCTGTAGCTGCCTCCTGCTGCCCCGTCGACCATGCCGTGTTCCCCCCTAAATTTTTTTGGGTTGCCTCTCGTCCGTCCGACGCAACTGACACTGTGACGCCGTTGCTCCTCTCTCCGTCGCGCCTCTACCGTCTCCTTCCATGGACGGCGATCCATCCCGGCCTGGATTTCCTCCCAGGTCCAGGACCCCTGCCCGTCCATTATCTGCTTCCACGTCCCAGGCTGCCTGCTCTGGACACGCTGCTTGGTCCTGGTATGGTGGGATCTTCTGTCACGATCGTTGAAAAGGGGAGCAGACCAAGGCGCAGCGTGATGAGCAAACATATTTTATTATCTTTAGTGATAATAATAACAACAAAACAACAAAAAGATAACGACACGTGAAGTCCTAGGTTTAACACAACCAACACGGAACAAACAAACGCGAACAAGATCCCACAACTACTGTGGGAAAACAGCCTGTATAAATATGGCTCCCAATCAGAGACAACCAGCAACAGCTGGCACTCGTTGCCTCTGATTGGGAACCACTCTAGCCAACATAGAAATACAATACATAGAATATACAACACAGAAAAAAGAACACATAGAATCTACACACCTGGCTCAACATATAGAGTCCCCAGAGCCAGGGTGTGACATGGGTCCCTTGGAGTAGGGAGATGGGTCACAGTGAGTAGGGGAGATGGGTCACAGTGAGTAGGGAGATGGGTCACAGTGAGTAGGGAGATGGGTCACAGTGAGTAGGAGATGGGTTACAGTGAGGTAGGAGATGGGTCGCAGTGAGTAGGGAGATGGGTCCTTGGAGTAGGGAGATGGGTTACAGTGAGTAGGGAGATGGGTCACAGTGAGTAGGGGAGATGGGTCCCTTGGAGTAGGGAGATGGGTCCCTTGGGTAGGGAGATGGGTCAGCAGTGAGTAGGGAGATGGGTTACAGTGAGTAGGGGGAGATGGGTCACAGTGAGTAGGGAGATGGTCACAGTGAGTAGGGAGATGGGTTACAGTGAGTAGGGAGATGGGTCCCTTGGAGTAGGGAGATGGGTTACAGTGAGTAGGGAGATGGGTCACAGTGAGTAGGGAGATGGGTCCCTTGGAGTAGGGAGATGGGTCCCTTGGAGTAGGGAGATGGGTCACAGTGAGTAGGGAGATGGGTCACAGTTAGTAGGGAGATGGGTCACAGTGAGTAGGGAGATGGTTCCCTTGGAGTAGGGAGATGGGTCACAGTGAGTAGGGAGATGGGTTACAGTGAGTAGGGAGATGGGTCACAGTGAGTAGGGAGATCGGTCCCTTGGAGTAGGGAGATGGGTCCCTTGGAGTAGGGAGATGGGTCACAGTGAGTAGGGAGATGGGTCACAGTTAGTAGGGAGATGGGTCACAGTGAGTAGGGAGATGGGTCCTTGGAGTAGGGAGATGGGTCACAGTGAGTAGGGAGATGGGTCACAGTTAGTAGGGAGATGGGTCACAGTGGTAGGGGAGATGGGTCACAGTTAGTAGGGAGATGGGTCACAGTGAGTAGGGGAGATGGGTCACAGTGAGTAGGGAGATGGGTCACAGTGAGTAGGGAGATGGGTCACAGTGAGTAGGGAGATGGGTCACAGTGAGTAGGGAGATGGGTTACAGTGAGTAGGAGATGGGTCACAGTGAGTAGGGGAGATGGGTCCCTTGGAGTAGGGAGATGGGTCGCAGTGAGTAGGGGAGATGGGTCACAGTGAGTAGGGAGATGGGTCACAGTGAGTAGGGGAGATGGGTCCCTTAGAGTAGGGAGATGGGTCACAGTGAGTAGGGAGATGGGTCGCAGTTAGTAGGGGAGATGGGTCACAGTGAGTAGGGGAGATGGGTCACAGTGAGTAGGGAGATGGGTCACAGTGAGTAGGGAGATGGGTCACAGTGAGTAGGGAGATGGGTCACAGTGAGTAGGGAGATGGGTCACAGTGAGTAGGGAGATGGGTCACAGTGAGTAGGGAGAAGGGTTACAGTGAGTAGGGAGATGGGTCATAGTGAGTAGGGAGATGGGTCCCTTGGAGTAGGGAGATGGGTTACAGTGAGTAGGGAGATGGGTCACAGTGAGTAGGGAGATGGGTCCCTTTGGAGTAGGGGAGATGGGTCCCTTGGAGTAGGGAGATGGGTCACAGTGAGTAGGGGAGATGGGTTACAGTGAGTAGGGAGATGGGTCACAGTGGTAGGGATGGTCACAGTGAGTAGGGAGATGGGTTACAGTGAGTAGGGAGATGGGTCCCTTGGAGTAGGGGAGATGGGTTACAGTGAGTAGGGAGATGGTCACAGTGAGTAGGGAGATGGGTCCCTTGGAGTAGGGAGATGGGTCCCTTGGAGTAGGGAGATGGGTCACAGTGAGTAGGGAGATGGGTCACAGTTAGTAGGGAGATGGGTCACAGTGAGTAGGGAGATGGTTCCCTTGGAGTAGGGAGATGGGTCACAGTGAGTAGGGAGATGGGTTACAGTGAGTAGGGAGATGGGTCACAGTGAGTAGGGAGATGGGTCCCTTGGAGTAGGGAGATGGGTCCCTTGGAGTAGGGAGATGGGTCACAGTGAGTAGGGAGATGGGTCACAGTTAGTAGGGAGATGGGTCACAGTGAGTAGGGAGATGGGTCCCTTGGAGTAGGGAGATGGGTCACAGTGAGTAGGGAGATGGGTCACAGTGAGTAGGGAGATGGATCACGGTGAGTAGGGAGATGGGTCCCTTGGAGTAGGGAGATGGGTCACAGTGAGTAGGGAGATGGGTCACAGTTAGTAGGGAGATGGGTCACAGTGAGTAGGGAGATGGGTCACAGTGAGTAGGGAGATGGGTCACAGTGAGTAGGGAGATGGGTCACAGTGAGTAGGGAGATGGGTCACAGTGAGTAGGGAGATGGGTCCCTTGGAGTAGGGAGATGGGTCACAGTGAGTAGGGAGATGGGTTACAGTGAGTAGGGAGATGGGTCACAGTGAGTAGGGAGATGGGTCCCTTGGAGTAGGGAGATGGGTCACAGTGAGTAGGGGAGATGGGTCACAGTGAGTAGGGAGATGGGTCACAGTGAGTAGGGGAGATGGGTCCCTTAGAGTAGGGAGATGGGTCACAGTGAGTAGGGAGATGGGTCACAGTTAGTAGGAGATGGGTCGCAGTGAGTAGGGAGATGGGTCACAGTGAGTAGGGAGATGGGTCACAGTGAGTAGGGAGATGGGTCACAGTGAGTAGGGAGATGGGTCACAGTGAGTAGGGAGATGGGTCACAGTGAGTAGGGAGATGGGTCACAGTGAGTAGGGAGATGGGTTGTCACGATCGTTGAACGGAGCAGACCAACGCGCAGCGTGATGAGCAAACATATTTTATTATCTTTAGTGATAATAATAACAAACAACAAACGATAACGACACGTGAAGTCCTATGTTTAACACAACCAACACGGAACAAACCAAACGGAACAAGATCCCACAACTACTGTGGGAAAACAGTCTGTATGAAATATGGCTCCCAATCAGAGACAACCAGCAACAGCTGACACTCGTTGCCTCTGATTGGGAACCACTCTGGCCAACATTGAAATACAATACATAGAATATACAACACAGAACAAGAACACATAGAATCTACACACCCTGGCTCAACATATAGAGTCCCCAGAGCCAGGGTGTGAAAGTACCCCCCCCCCAAAGGCGCGGACTGCGACCGCGCCTCAACATAAACCAAACAGGGGAGGGCTGGGTGGGCATTCCTCCTCCGTGGCGGTTCTGGATCCGGGCTTGCCCACCACCCTCCAATAATCCCCCCGTAGCGCCCCTGGGTCCGTTCTGGCCCCGCTGGCTGGAGCTGGACTGGACATCGTAGGAGCCGGATTGCTTAAGCTCCGGTGTGGAGCAGCTGACCGGTACCTGACCAGGCACGGTAACCCAGGCACGGGTTGTGCGGACTGACGACGCGCACCCCTGGCCGAGTGCGTGAGCAGGAACGGGCGGACCGGGCTGACGATCGCACCCCTGGCTTGTGCGTGGAGCAGCAACGGGGCGGACCGGGCGACGATGCGCACCCTGGCTTGGTGCGTGGAGCAGGAACGGGCCGGGCCGGGCTGACGATGCGAACCCCTGGCTTGGTGCGTGGAGCAGCAACGGACCGGACCGGGCTGACGATGCGCACCCCTGGCTTGGTGCGAGTGGCAGGAACAGGCCGGGCCGGGCTGGCGACGCGCACCATTAGCTTGGTGCGGGGAGCAGGAACAGGCCGGACCGGGCTGGCGACGCGCACCGTAGGCTTGGTGCGAGGGGCAGGAACAGGCCGGGCCGGGCTGGCGACGCGCACCATTGGCTTGGTGCGGGGAGCAGGAACAGGCCGGGCCGGGCTGGCGACGCGCACCGTAGGCTTGGTGCGAGGGCAGGAACAGGCCGGGCCGGGCTGGCGGCGCGCACCATCAACTTGGTGTGGGGAGCAGGAACGGGCCGGACCGGACTGGTGACGCACACCACTTGCTTGGTGTGAGGAGCGGGACTGGGTTTCGTCATAACCCTCCGCTCCCTCAGCTGCCTACACAGTTCCTCTCGCCGTGCCTCTATTCTCACCTTCTCCCTTATCGCCTCCAGTAGCTCCACCCTCTGCACCACTAACTCCTGCTCCCTCTGGGCCAATAGCCCCCTTAACCTGGTGGCCTCCTCACCTAACCTCCCAATACGCCCTGTAGCTGCCTCCTGCTGCCCCGTCGCCCATGCCGTGTTCCCCCCCCCTAAATTTTTTTTTGGGTTGCCTCTCGTCCGTCCGACGACGACACTGTTGACGCCGTTGCTCCTCTCTCCGTCGCGCCTCTACCGTCTCCTTCCATGGACGGCGATCCATCCCGGCCTGGATTTCCTCCCAGGTCCAGGACCCCTGCCCGTCCATTATCTGCTTCCACGTCCAGGCTGCCTGCTCCTGGACACGCTGCTTGGTCCTGGTATGGTGGGATCTTCTGTCACGATCGTTGAAAGGAGCAGACCAAGGCGCAGCGTGATGAGCAAACATATTTTATTATCTTTAGTGATAATAATAACAACAAAACAACAAAAGATAACGACACGTGAAGTCCTAGGTTTAACACAACCAACACGGAACAAACAAAACGGAACAAGATCCCACAACTACTGTGGGAAAACAGCCTGTATAAATATGGCTCCCAATCAGAGACAACCAGCAACAGCTGACACTCGTTGCCTCTGATTGGGAACCACTCTGGCCAACATAGAAATACAATACATAGAATATACAACACAGAAAAAGAACACATAGAATCTACACACCCTGGCTCAACATATAGAGTCCCCAGAGCCAGGGTGTGACATGGGTCCCTTGGAGTAGGGAGATGGGTCACAGTGAGTAGGGAGATGGGTCACAGTGAGTAGGGAGATGGGTCACAGTGAGTAGGGAGATGGGTCACAGTGAGTAGGGAGATGGGTTACAGTGAGTAGGGAGATGGGTCACAGTGAGTAGGGAGATGGGTCCCTTGGAGTAGGGAGATGGGTTACAGTGAGTAGGGAGATGGGTCACAGTGAGTAGGGAGATGGGTCCCTTGGAGTAGGGAGATGGGTCCCTTGGAGTAGGGAGATGGGTCACAGTGAGTAGGGAGATGGGTTACAGTGAGTAGGGAGATGGGTCACAGTGAGTAGGGAGATGGTCACAGTGAGTAGGGAGATGGGTTACAGTGAGTAGGGAGATGGGTCCCTTGGAGTAGGGAGATGGGTTACAGTGAGTAGGGAGATGGGTCACAGTGAGTAGGGAGATGGGTCCCTTGGAGTAGGGAGATGGGTCCCTTGGAGTAGGGAGATGGGTCACAGTGAGTAGGGAGATGGGTCACAGTTAGTAGGGAGATGGGTCACAGTGAGTAGGGAGATGGTTCCCTTGGAGTAGGGAGATGGGTCACAGTGAGTAGGGAGATGGGTTACAGTGAGTAGGGAGATGGGTCACAGTGAGTAGGGAGATCGGTCCTTGGAGTAGGGGAGATGGGTCCCTTGGAGTAGGGAGATGGGTCACAGTGAGTAGGGAGATGGGTCACAGTTAGTAGGGAGATGGGTCACAGTGAGTAGGGAGATGGGTCCCTTGGAGTAGGGAGATGGGTCACAGTGAGTAGGGAGATGGGTCACAGTTAGTAGGGAGATGGGTCACAGTGAGTAGGGAGATGGGTCACAGTTAGTAGGGAGATGGGTCACAGTGAGTAGGGAGATGGGTCACAGTGAGTAGGGAGATGGGTCACAGTGAGTAGGGAGATGGGTCACAGTGAGTAGGGAGATGGGTCACAGTGAGTAGGGAGATGGGTTACAGTGAGTAGGGAGATGGGTCACAGTGAGTAGGGAGATGGGTCCCTTGGAGTAGGGAGATGGGTCACAGTGAGTAGGGAGATGGGTCACAGTGAGTAGGGAGATGGGTCACAGTGAGTAGGGAGATGGGTCCCTTAGAGTAGGGAGATGGGTCACAGTGAGTAGGGAGATGGGTCACAGTTAGTAGGGAGATGGGTCACAGTGAGTAGGAGATGGGTCACAGTGAGTAGGGAGATGGGTCACAGTGAGTAGGGAGATGGGTCACAGTGAGTAGGGAGATGGGTCACAGTGAGTAGGGAGATGGGTCACAGTGAGTAGGGAGATGGGTCACAGTGAGTAGGGAGATGGGTTGTCACGATCGTTGAACGGAGCAGACCAACGCGCAGCGTGATGAGCAAACATATTTTATTATCTTTAGTGATAATAATAACAAAACAACAAACGATAACGACACGTGAAGTCCTATGTTTAACACAACCAACACGGAACAAACCAAACGGAACAAGATCCCACAACTACTGTGGGAAAACAGCCTGTATAAATATGGCTCCCAATCAGAGACAACCAGCAACAGCTGACACTCGTTGCCTCTGATTGGGAACCACTCTGGCCAACATTGAAATACAATACATAGAATATACAACACAGAACAAGAACACATAGAATCTACACACCCTGGCTCAACATATAGAGTCCCCAGAGCCAGGGTGTGAAAGTACCCCCCCCCCAAAGGCGCGGACTGCGACCGCGCCTCAACATAAACCAAACAGGGGAGGGCTGGGTGGGCATTCCTCCTCCGTGGCGGTTCTGGATCCGGGCTTGCCCACCACCCTCCAATAATCCCCCCGTAGCGCCCCTGGGTCCGTTCTGGCCCCGCTGGCTGGAGCTGGACTGGACATCGTAGGAGCGGATTGCTTAAGCTCCGGTGTGGAGCAGCTGACCGGTACCTGACCAGGCACCGGTAACCCAGGCACGGGTTGTGCCGGACTGGCGACGCCGCACTCCCCTGGCTGTGCGTGGGCAGCAACGGACCGGACCGGGCTGACGATGCGCACCCTGGCTTGGTGCGAGTGGCAGGAACAGGCCGGGCCGGGCTGGCGGCAGCGCACCATTGGCGGTGCGGGGAGCAGGAACAGGCCGGACCGGGCTGGCGACGCGCACCGTAGGCTTGGTGCGAGGGGCAGGAACAGGCCGGGCCGGGCTGGCGACGCGCACCATTGGCTTGGTGCGGGGAGCAGGAACAGGCCGGGCCGGGCTGGCGACGCGCACCGTAGGCTTGGTGCGAGGGGCAGGAACAGGCCGGGCCGGGCTGGCGACGCGCACCATCAACTTAGTGTGGGGAGCAGGAACGGGCCGGACCGGACTGGTGACGCACACCACTTGCTTGGTGTGAGGAGCGGGACTGGGTTTCGTCATAACCCTCCGCTCCCTCAGCTGCCTACACAGTTCCTCTCGCCGTGCCTCTATTCTCACCTTCTCCCTTATCGCCTCCAGTAGCTCCACCCTCTGCACCACTAACTCCTGCTCCCTCTGGGCCAATAGCCCCCTTAACCTGGTGGCCTCCTCACCTAACCTCCCAATACGCCCTGTAGCTGCCTCCTGCTGCCCCGTCGCCCATGCCGTGTTCCCCCCCCCTAAATTTTTTTTTGGGTTGCCTCTCGTCCGTCCGACGACGACACTGTTGACGCCCGTTGCTCCTCTCTCGCCGCGCCTCTACCGTCTCCTTCCATGGACGGCGATCCATCCCGGCCTGGATTTCCTCCCAGGTCCAGGACCCCTGCCCGTCCATTATCTGCTTCCACGTCCAGGCTGCCTGCTCCTGGACACGCTGCTTGGTCCTGGTATGGTGGGATCTTCTGTCACGATCGTTGAAAGGAGCAGACCAAGGCGCAGCGTGATGAGCAAACATATTTTATTATCTTTAGTGATAATAATAACAACAAAACAACAAAAGATAACGACACGTGAAGTCCTAGGTTTAACACAACCAACACGGAACAAACAAAACGGAACAAGATCCCACAACTACTGTGGGAAAAAAGCCTGTATAAATATGGCTCCCAATCAGAGACAACCAGCAACAGCTGACACTCGTTGCCTCTGATTGGGAACCACTCTGGCCAACATAGAAATACAATACATAGAATATACAACACAGAAAAAGAACACATAGAATCTACACACCCTGGCTCAACATATAGAGTCCCCAGAGCCAGGGTGTGACATGGGTCCCTTGGAGTAGGGAGATGGGTCACAGTGAGTAGGGAGATGGGTCACAGTGAGTAGGGAGATGGGTCACAGTGAGTAGGGAGATGGGTTACAGTGAGTAGTGAGATGGGTCACAGTGAGTAGGGAGATGGGTCCCTTGGAGTAGGGAGATGGGTTACAGTGAGTAGGGAGATGGGTCACAGTGAGTAGGGAGATGGGTCCCTTGGAGTAGGGAGATGGGTCCGTTGGAGTAGGGAGATGGGTCACAGTGAGTAGGGAGATGGGTTACAGTGAGTAGGGAGATGGGTCACAGTGAGTAGGGAGATGGTCACAGTGAGTAGGGAGATGGGTTACAGTGAGTAGGGAGATGGGTCCCTTGGAGTAGGGAGATGGGTTACAGTGAGTAGGGAGATGGGTCACAGTGAGTAGGTAGATGGGTCCCTTGGAGTAGGGAGATGGGTCCCTTGGAGTAGGGAGATGGGTCACAGTGAGTAGGGAGATGGGTCACAGTTAGTAGGGAGATGGGTCACAGTGAGTAGGGAGATGGTTCCCTTGGAGTAGGGAGATGGGTCACAGTGAGTAGGGAGATGGGTTACAGTGAGTAGGGAGATGGGTCACAGTGAGTAGGGAGATGGGTCCCTTGGAGTAGGGAGATGGGTCCCTTGGAGTAGGGATATGGGTCACAGTGAGTAGGGAGATGGGTCACAGTGAGTAGGGAGATGGGTTACAGTGAGTAGGGAGATGGGTCACAGTGAGTAGGGAGATGGGTCACTGTGAAAAGGGAGATGGGTCACAGTGAGTAGGGAGATGGATCACAGTGAGTAGGGAGATGGGTTACAGTGAGTAGGGAGATGGGTCACAGTGAGTAGGGAGATGGGTCACAGTGAGTAGGGAGATGGGTCACAGTGAGTAGGGAGATGGGTCCCTTGGAGTAGGGAGATGGGTCACAGTGAGTAGGGAGATGGGTCACAGTGAGTAGGGAGATGGGTTACAGTGAGTAGGGAGATGGGTCACAGTGAGTAGGGAGATGGGTTACTGTGAGTAGGGAGAAGGGTCACAGTGAGTAGGGAGATGGGTCACAGTGAGTAGGGAGATGGGTTACAGTGAGTAGGGAGATGGGTCACAGTGAGTAGGGAGATGGGTTACAGTGAGTAGGGAGATGGGTCCCTTGGAGTAGGGAGATGGGTCACAGTGAGTAGGGAGATGGGTCCCTTGGAGTAGGGAGATGGGTCCTTTGGAGTAGGGAGATCAGTCACAGTGAGTAGGGAGATGGGTCACAGTGAGTAGGGAGATGGGTCACAGTGAGTAGGGAGATGGGTCACAGTGAGTAGGGAGATGGGTTACAGTGAGTAAGGAGATGGGTCACAGTGAGTAGGGAGATGGGTCCCTTGGAGTAGGGAGATGGGTCACAGTGAGTAGGGAGATGGGTCACAGTGAGTAGGGAGATGGGTTACAGTGAGTAGGGAGATGGGTCACAGTGAGTAGGGAGATGGGTCACAGTGAGTAGGGAGATGGGTCACAGTGAGTAGGGAGATGGGTCACAGTGAGTAGGGAGATGGGTCACAGTGAGTAGGGAGATGGGTCACAGTGAGTAGGGAGATGGGTCACTGTGAGTAGGGAGATGGGTCACAGTGAGTAGGGAGATGGGTCACTGTGAGTAGGGAGATGGGTCACAGTGAGTAGGGAGATGGGTCACAGTGAGTAGGGAGATGGGTTACAGTGAGTAGGGAGATGGGTCACAGTGAGTAGGGAGATGGGTCACAGTGAGTAGGGAGATGGGTCACAGTGAGTAGGGAGATGGGTCACAGTGAGTAGGGAGATGGGTCACAGTGAGTAGGGAGATGGGTCCCTTGGAGTAGGGAGATGGGTCCCTTGGAGTAGGGAGATCAGTCACAGTGAGTAGGGAGATGGGTCACAGTGAGTAGGGAGATGGGTCCCTTGGAGTAGGGAGATGGGTCACAGTGAGTAGGGAGATGGGTCACAGTGAGTAGGGAGATGGGTCACAGTGAGTAGGGAGATGGGTCACAGTGAGTAGGGAGATGGGTCACAGTAAGTAGGGGAGATGGGTCGCAGTGAGTAGGGAGATGGGTGCGCAGTGAGTAGGGAGATGGGTCACAGTGAGTAGGGGAGATTGGTCACAGTGAGTAGGGAGATGGGTCACAGTGAGTAGGGAGATGGGTCACAGTAAGTAGGGAGATGGGTCACAGTGAGTAGGGGAGATGGGTCACAGTGAGTAGGGAGATGGGTCACAGTGAGTAGGGAGATGGGTCACTGTGAGTAGGGAGATGGGTCAGCAGTGAGTAGGGAGATGGGTCACTGTGAGTAGGGAGATGGGTCACAGTGAGTAGGGAGATGGGTCACAGTGAGTAGGGGAGATGGGTCACTGTGAGTAGGGAAGATGGGTCAGCAGTGAGTAGGGAGATGGGTCACAGTGAGTAGGGAGATGGGTCCTTGGAGTAGGGGAGATGGGTCACAGTGAGTAGGGAGATGGGTCACAGTGAGTGAGGAGATGGGTCCCTTGGAGTAGGGAGATGGGTCACAGTGAGTAGGGAGATGGGTCACAGTGAGTAGGGAGATGGGTTACAGTGAGTAGGGAGATGGGTCACAGTGAGTAGGGAGATGGGTCACTGTGAGGTGGGAGATGGGTCACAGTGAGTAGGGAGATGGGTCACAGTGAGTAGGGAGATGGGTCACAGTGAGTAGGGAGATGGGTTACAGTGAGTAGGGAGATGGGTCACAGTGAGTAGGGAGATGGGTTACAGTGAGTAGGGAGATGGGTCCCTTGGAGTAGGGAGATGGGTCGCTTGGAGTAGGGAGATGAGTTACTGTGAGTAGGGAGATGGGTCACAGTGAGTAGGGAGATGGGTCACAGTGAGTAGGGAGATGGGTTACTGTGAGTAGGGAGATGGTTACAGTGAGTAGGGAGATGGGTTACAGTGAGTAGGGAGATGGGTCACAGTGAGTAGGGAGATGGGTCACAGTGAGTAGGGAGATGGGTCACAGTGAGTAGGGAGATGGGTCACAGTGAGTAGGAAGATGGGTCACAGTGAGTAGGGAGATGGGTCACAGTGAGTAGGGAGATGGGTTACTGTGAGTAGGGAGATGGGTCCCTTGGAGTATGGAGATGGGTCACAGTGAGTAGGGAGATGGGTCACAGTGAGTAGGGAGATGGGTTACTGTGAGTAGGGAGATGGGTCACAGTGAGTAGGGAGATGGGTCACAGTGAGTAGGGAGATGGGTCCCTTGGAGTAGGGAGATGGGTTACAGTGAGTAGGGAGATGGGTTACAGTGAGTAGGGAGATGGGTCCCTTGGAGTAGGGAGATGGGTCACAGTGAGTAGGGAGATGGGTCACAGTGAGTAGGGAGATGGGTCACAGTGAGTAGGGAGATGGGTCACAGTGAGTAGGCAGATGGGTCACAGTGAGTAGGGAGATGGTTCACAGTGAGTAGGGAGATGGGTCCCTTGGAGTAGGGAGATGGGTCACAGTGAGTAGGGAGATGGGTCACAGTGAGTAGGGAGATGGGTCCCTTGGAGTAGGGAGATGGGTTACAGTGAGTAGGGAGATGGGTCCCTTGGAGTAGGGAGATGGGTCACAGTGAGTAGGGAGATGGGTCACAGTGAGTAGGGAGATGGGTCACAGTGAGTAGGGAGATGGGTCCCTTGGAGTAGGGAGATGGGTTACAGTGAGTAGGGAGATGGGTCCCTTGGAGTAGGGAGATGGGTCACAGTGAGTAGGGAGATGGGTCACAGTGAGTAGGGAGATGGGTTACAGTGAGTAGGGAGATGGGTCACAGTGAGTAAGGAGATGGGTCACAGTGAGTAGGGAGATGGGTCCCTTGGAGTAGGGAGATGGGTCACAGTGAGTAGGGAGATGGGTCACAGTGAGTAGGGAGATGGGTTACTGTGAGTAGGGAGATGGGTCACAGTGAGTAGGGAGATGGGTCACAGTGAGTAGGGAGATGGTTATAGTGAGTAGGGAGATGGGTCACAGTGAGTAGGGAGATGGGTTACAGTGAGTAGGGAGATGGGTCACAGTGAGTAGGGAGATGGGTCACAGTGAGTAGGGAGATGGGTCACAGTGAGTAGGGAGATGGGTTACTGTGAGTAGGGAGATGGGTCCCTTGGAGTAGGGAGATGGGTCACAGTGAGTAGGGAGATGGGTCACAGTGAGTAGGGAGATGGGTCCCTTGGAGTAGGGAGATGGGTTACAGTGAGTAGGGAGATGGGTTACAGTGATTAGGGAGATGGGTCCCTTGGAGTAGGGAGATGGGTTACAGTGAGTAGGGAGATGGGTCACAGTGAGTAGGGAGATGGGTCACAGTGAGTAGGGAGATGGGTCACTGTGAGTAGGGAGATGGGTCACAGTGAGTAGGGAGATGGTCACAGTGAGTAGGGAGATGGGTCACAATGAGTAGGGAGATGGGTCCCTTGGAGTAGGGAGATGGGTCACAGGGAGTAGGGAGATGGGTCACAGTGAGTAGGGAGATGGGTCACAGTGAGTAGGGAGATGGGTCACAGTGAGTAGGGAGATGGGTCACAGTGAGTAGGGAGATGGGTCACAGTGAGTAGGGAGACTGTATACGAGTCTCGATGAGCTCTTCCATTCCACATGCTGGATTGAGCCCAGGCATATAAAATAACTTAGTAAGTATGTGACAAGTGACAGTTTAGTATACAGTTTATGAAGGAGCAGATTCCTGAGTGTTGATTTAACCCATTTACCCAATAGTTAAACATCATGCTGTTCACCTCGCTTAGCCTTCCTTGGCTTCCTCAAACCCACTTCAATGTGTCAGTGCTGCTACTTTAAACGCTTTCCCTCTCTCTCGCTCTGTTTGTGTTAGCATGTCAGAAAGCCACAATAGACATTTCCATATGGTAATTAACTTTCATTTTATTGGTTGATGGGACTCTCTCTACTATTGGTGGGTGAACAATGCTAGGAGTCACTAGTGTCATGCAGCGGCTGTCTCCACGGCAACAGACCACAGAGATCCCTGTCTGTCAGGCAGCTGACACAGAGCGCAGAGAGGTTTCTAGGGTATTTGGTGGGCAGGGTACTAGGGCTGATGGGAAGCCGGAGGAGTGGCCGCCGATTTACAGTACATCAGTTCTCCACAGGCTCTACGCCAGTGCCCTCCTCTCAGAGATTGGATTCTCTCCCATAGGCTGCTCTTGTTTTGCTATGACTTTTCATCGAAGCCTTCAACATTCAGTTACTCTGCCAAACTACCACATCAGGAAGACACAACACATTTGAAATATTACTCCCCTGAAAGGGGTACAAACATACCATATCTGTTACATGGAGGTTCATTAAAAGAGGTTGAAAGTGATCTCTTTCTCAGATAAAACTCTCAGTGTCAGTGTCTCTAGAATTCTCTGATCTCAGTGCTGAGCCAAGTCCACTTCTTCCTCCCACAGCATTTCCCAGGGACTACTGTGATATACAGTACATGTCATCAGGTAAATATTACCTTTTATAGCTGATAGGATGAACATGGAGCCAAAATGGAGGAGTTGTGTACAGAGACTTCAGTACAAGAAGTAGAGGATGTGTTCAGATAGTGATTTAACCCTTCCTCTCCTCCAGCTCACATCATTGTCTGGCTTGAATGATTTCTCCTGCCTTCTAGACACTATCTTGCTCTCTGTCTTCCTGCCTCTCTTTCCCTGCCTCTATCGCCATTCCTCTGTCTCCCTGCCTCTGTCTTCCTGGCTCTATCTCCCTGTCTCTGTCTTCCTGTCTCTATCGCCCTTCCTCTGTCTTCCTGCCTCTAACTCCCTATCTCTGTCTCCCTGTCTCTGTCTCCCTGTCTCTGTCTTCCTGCCTCTAACTCCCTATCTCTGTCTCCCTGTCTCTGTCTCCCTGTCTCTGTATTCCTGTCTCTATCGCCCTTCCTCTGTCACATTAAATGTTGGATTCAGTATCGTAAACATCATGTTGGTTGATAATAAGTATATTCTGTCTCTCAACGGCTTTACAGTTGACTTACACTGACCTGTTTAGTTTTTCACTATGGACGGAATAATATGAGGGATATCTGAGAGGAGAATGGATGATCTCTCTCTACCTCTGTATGGTCTCTCCCTCCTCCGCTCCCTGCTCTAACCCTATCTGTCTGTTCTCTCCCTCCTCCGCCCCCTGCTCTAACCCTATCTGTCTGGTCTCTCCCTCCTCCTCTCCCTGCTCTAACCCTATCTGTCTGGTCTCTCCCTCCTCCTCTCCCTGCTCTAACCCTATCTGTCTGGTCTCTCCCTCCTCCTCTCCCTGCTCTAACCCTATCTGTCTGGTCTCTCCCTCCCCTCCTCCTCTCCCTGCTCTAACCCTATCTGTCTGGTCTCTCCCTCCTCCGCCCCCTGCTCTAACCCGATCTGTCTGGTCTCTCCCTCCTCTGCTCCCTGCTCTAACCCTATCTGTCTGGTCTCTCCCTCCTCCTCTCCCTGCTCTAACCCTATCTGTCTGGTCTCTCCCTCCTCCTCTCCCTGCTCTAACCCTATCTGTCTGGTCTCTACCTCCTCCCCTCCCTGCTCTAACCCTATCTGTCTGGTCTCTCCCTCCTCCTCCCCTGCTCTAACCCTATCTGTCTGGTCTCTCCCTCCTCGCTCTCTCTCCCTGCTCTAACCCTATCTGTCTGGTCTCTCCCTCCTCCCACTCCCTGCTCTAACCCTATCTGTCTGGTCTCTCCCTCCTCTGCTCCCTGCTCTAACCCTATCTGTCTGGTCTCTCCCTCCTCCTCTCCCTGCTCTAACCCTATCTGTCTGGTCTCTCCCTCCTCCTCTCCCTGCTCTAACCCTATCTGTCTGGTCTCTCCCTCCTCCTCCCCCTGCTCTAACCCTATCTGTCTGGTCTCTCCCTCCTCCTCTCCCTGCTCTAACCCTATCTGTCTGGTCTCTCCCTCCTCTCCTCCTCTCCCTGCTCTAACCCTATCTGTCTGGTCTCTCCCTCCTCCTCCCCCTGCTCTAACCCTATCTGTCTGGTCTCTCCTCCTCCTCTCCCTGCTCTAACCCTATCTGTCTGGTCTCTCCCTCCTCCGCTCCCTGCTCTAACCCTATCTGTCTGGTCTCTCCCTCCTCCGCTCCCTGCTCTAACCCTATCTGTCTGGTCTCTCCCTCCTCCACTCCCTGCTCTAACCCTATCTGTCTGGTCTCTCCCTCCTCTCCTTCTCTCCCTGCTCTAACCCTATCTGTCTGGTCTCTCCCTCCTCCTCTCCCTGCTCTAACCCTATCTGTCTGGTCTCTCCCTCCCTCCTCTCTCCTGCTCTAACCCTATCTGTCTGGTCTCTCCTCTCCTGCTCTAACCCTATCTGTCTGGTCTCTCCCTCTCCTTCCTGCTCTAACCCTATCTGTCTGGTCTCTCCCTCCTCCTCTCCCTGCTCTAACCCTATCTGTCTGGTCTCTCCCTCCTCCTCTCCCTGCTCTAACCCTATCTGTCTGGTCTCTCCCTCCTCCTCTCCCTGCTCTAACCCTATCTGTCTGGTCTCTCCTCCTCCTCTCCCTGCTCTAACCCTATCTGTCTGGTCTCTCCCTCCTCCTCCCCCTGCTCTAACCCTATCTGTCTGGTCTCTCCTCCTCCCCTCCCCCTGCTCTACCCTATCTGTCTGGTCTCTCCTCCTCCCTCCCTGCTCTAACCCTATCTGTCTGGTCTCTCCTCCTCCTCTCCCTGCTCTAACCTATCTGTCTGGTCTCTCCCTCCTCCCTCCCTGCTCTAACCCTATCTGTCTGGTCTCTCCCTCCTCCTCTCCCTGCTCTAACCCTATCTGTCTGGTCTCTCCCTCCTCCTCTCCCTGCTCTAACCCTATCTGTCTGGTCTCTCCCTCCTCCCCCTGCTCTAACCCTATCTGTCTGGTCTCTCCCTCCTCCCCCTGCTCTACCCTATCTGTCTGGTCTCTCCCTCCTCCACTCCCTGCTCTAACCCTATCTGTCTGGTCTCTCCCTCCTCCTCTCCCTGCTCTAACCCTATCTGTCTGGTCTCTACCTCCTCTCCTCCTCACCCTGCTCTAACCCTATCTGTCTGGTCTCTCCCTCCTCCCCCCCCTGCTCTAACCCTATCTGTCTGGTCTCTCCCTCCTCTCCTCCTCTCCCTGCTCTAACCCTATCTGTCTGGTCTCTCCCTCCTCCCCCCCCTGCTCTAACCCTATCTGTCTGGTCTCTCCCTCCTCCTCTCCCTGCTCTAACCCTATCTGTCTGGTCTCTCCTCCTCCTCCCCTGCTCTAACCCTATCTGTCTGGTCTCTCACTCTTCGCCCCTGCTCTAACCCTATCTGTCTGGTCTCTCCCTCCTCCTCTCCCCTGCTCTAACCCTATCTGTCTGGTCTCTCCTCCTCCTCTCCCTGCTCTAACCCTATCTGTCTGGTCTCTCTCCTCCTCCTCCCTGCTCTAACCCTATCTGTCTGGTCTCTCCTCCTCCTCTCCTGCTCTAACCCTATCTGTCTGGTCTCTCCCTCCTCCTCTCCCTGCTCTAACCCTATCTGTCTGGTCTCCCTCCTCCTCCCTCCCTGCTCTAACCCTATCTGTCTGGTCTCTCCCTCCTCCCTCCTGCTCTAACCTATCTGTCTGGTCTCTCCCACCTCCTCTCCCTGCTCTAACCCTATCTGTCTGGTCTCTCCCTCCCTCCTCCCCTGCTCTAACCCTATCTGTCTGGTCTCTCCTCCTGCCCCTGCTCTAACCCTATCTGTCTGGTCTCTCCTCCTCTCCGCGCCCTGCTCTAACCCTATCTGTCTGGTCTCTCCCTCCTCCTCTCCCTGCTCTAACCCTATCTGTCTGGTCTCTCCCTCCTCTCCTCTCCCTGCTCTAACCCTATCTGTCTGGTCTCTCCCTCCTCCGCCCCCTGCTCTAACCCTATCTGTCTGGTCTCTCCTCCTCCTCTCCCTGCTCTAACCCTATCTGTCTGGTCTCTCCCTCCTCCCCCCTGCTCTAACCCTATCTGTCTGGTCTCTCCTCCTCCTCTCCCTGCTCTAACCTATCTGTCTGGTCTCTCCTCCTCCCTGCTCTAACCCTATCTGTCTGGTCTCTCCTCCTCCCTCCCTGCTCTAACTCCTATCTGTCTGGTCTCTCCCTCCTCCTCCCCTGCTCTAACCCTATCTGTCTGGTATCTCCCTCCTCCTCTCCCTGCTCTAACCCTATCTGTCTGGTCTCTCCTCCTCCTCTCCTGCTCTAACCCTATCTGTCTGGTCTCTCCCTCCTCTCCTCCTCTTCCTGCTCTATCCTATCTGTCTGGTCTCTCCCTCCTCCTCTCCCTGCTCTAACCCTATCTGTCTGGTCTCTCCCCCCCTCTGCTCTAACCCTATCTGTCTGGTCTCTCCCTCCTCCTCCCTGCTCTAACCCTATCTGTCTGGTCTCTCCCTCCTCCTCTCCCTGCTCTAACCCTATCTGTCTGGTCTCTCCTCCTTCCCCCTGCTCTAACCCTATCTGTCTGGTCTTCCCTCCTCCTCCCCCTGCTCTAACCCTATCTGTCTGGTCTCTCCTCCTCCTCTCCCTGCTCTAACCTATCTGTCTGGTCTCTCCTCCTCCTCTCCCTGCTCTAACCCTATCTGTCTGGTCTCTCCCTCCTCCTCTCCCTGCTCTAACCCTATCTGTCTGGTCTCTCCCTCCTCCTCTCCCTGCTCTAACCCTATCTGTCTGGTCTCTCCCTCCTCCTCCCCCTGCTCTAACCCTATCTGTCTGGTCTCTCCTCTCCCCCCCCCTGCTCTAACCTATCTGTCTGGTCTCTCCCTCCTCCTCCCCCTGCTCTAACCCTATCTGTCTGGTCTCTCCTCCTCCTCCCTGCTCTAACCCTATCTGTCTGGTCTCTCCCTCCTCACTCCCCCTGCTCTAACCCTATCTGTCTGGTCTCTCCTCCTCCACTCCCTGCTCTAACCCTATCTGTCTGGTCTCTCCCTCCTCCTCTCCCCTGCTCTAACCCTATCTGTCTGGTCTCTCCCCTCCTCCTCACTCTGCTCTAACCCTATCTGTCTGGTCTCTCCTCCTCCTCCCCCTGCTCTAACCCTATCTGTCTGGTCTCTCTCCCTCCTCCTCTCCCTGCTCTAACCCTATCTGTCTGGTCTCTCCCTCCTCCCCCTGCTCTAACCCTATCTGTCTGGTCTCTCCCTCCTCCTCTCCCTGCTCTAACCCTATCTGTCTGGTCTCTCCTCCCTGCTCTCTCCTCCCCCTGCTCTAACCCTATCTGTCTGGTCTCTCCCTCCTCTCCCTGCTCTAACCCTATCTGTCTGGTCTCTCCCTCCTCCTCTCCCCTGCTCTAACCCTATCTGTCTGGTCTCTCCCTCCTCCCTCCCTGCTCTAACCCTATCTGTCTGGTCTCTCCCTCCTCCTCTCCCTGCTCTACCCTATCTGTCTGGTCTCTCCTCCTCCTCTCCCTGCTCTAACCCTATCTGTCTGGTCTCTCCTCCTCCTCTCCTGCTCTACCCTATCTGTCTGGTCTCTCCCTCCTCCTCCCCTGCTCTAACCCTATCTGTCTGGTCTCTCCCTCCTCCTCTCCCTGCTCTAACCCTATCTGTCTGGTCTCTCTCCTCCTCTCCCTGCTCTAACCCTATCTGTCTGGTCTCTCCCTCCTCCTCTCCTGCTCTAACCCTATCTGTCTGGTCTCTCCCCTCCCCCCCTGCTCTAACCCTATCTGTCTGGTCTCTCCTCCTCCTCTCCCCTGCTCTAACCCCTATCTGTCTGGTCTCTCCTCCTCCTCCCCCTGCTCTACCCTATCTGTCTGGTCTCTCCCTCCTCTCCCCTCCTGTCTAACCCTATCTGTCTGGTCTCTCCCTCCTCCCCTGCTCTAACCCTATCTGTCTGGTCTCTCCCTCCTCCTCTCCCTGCTCTAACCCTATCTGTCTGGTCTCTCCTCCTCCTCTCCCCTGCTCTAACCCTATCTGTCTGGTCTCTCCTCCTCCTCTCCCTGCTCTAACCCTATCTGTCTGGTCTCTCCCTCCTCCTCCCCCTGCTCTAACCCTATCTGTCTGGTCTCTCCCTCCTCCTCTCCCTGCTCTAACCCTATCTGTCTGGTCTCTCCCTCCTCCTCTCCTGCTCTAAGCCTATCTGTCTGGTCTCTCCTCCTCCTCCCCTGCTCTAACCTATCTGTCTGGTCTCTCCCTCCTCCTCTCCCTGCTCTAACCCTATCTGTCTGGTCTCTCCTCCTCCTCTCCCTGCTCTAACCCTATCTGTCTGGTCTCTCCCTCCTCCTCCCTGCTCTAACCCTATCTGTCTGGTCTCTCCCTCCTCCTCTCCCTGCTCTAACCCTATCTGTCTGGTCTCTCCCTCCTCCTCTCCCTGCTCTACCCTATCTGTCTGGTCTCTCCCTCCTCCTCTCCCTGCTCTAACCCTATCTGTCTGGTCTCTCCCTCCTCCTCCCTGCTCTAACCCTATCTGTCTGGTCTCTCCCTCCTCCTCTCCCTGCTCTAACCCTATCTGTCTGGTCTCTCCCTCCTCCTCCTGCTCTAACCCTATCTGTCTGGTCTCTCCTCCTCCTCTCCCTGCTCTAACCTATCTGTCTGGTCTCTCCCTCCTCCTCTCCCTGCTCTATCCCTATCTGTCTGGTCTCTCCCTCCTCCTCTCCCTGCTCTAACCCTATCTGTCTGGTCTCTCCCTCCTCCCCCCCTGCTCTAACCCTATCTGTCTGGTCTCTCCCTCCTCCTCTCCCTGCTCTAACCCTATCTGTCTGGTCTCTCCCTCCTCCTCTCCCTGCTCTAACCTATCTGTCTGGTCTCTCCTCCTCCTCTCCCTGCTCTAACCCTATCTGTCTGGTCTCTCCCTCCTCCTCTCCCTGCTCTAACCCTATCTGTCTGGTCTCTCCCTCCTCCTCTCCCTGCTCTACCCTATCTGTCTGGTCTCTCCCTCCTCCTCTCCCTGCTCTAACCTATCTGTCTGGTCTCTCCCTCCTCCTCTCCCCTGCTCTAACCCTATCTGTCTGGTCTCTCCCTCCTCCCCCCCTGCTCTAACCCTATCTGTCTGGTCTCTCCTCCTCCTCCTCCCTGCTCTAACCCTATCTGTCTGGTCTCTCCCTCCTCCTCTCCCTGCTCTAACCCTATCTGTCTGGTCTCTCCTCCTCCTCCTCTCCTGCTCTAACCCTATCTGTCTGGTCTCTCCCTCCTCCTCCCCTGCTCTAACCCTATCTGTCTGGTCTCTCCTCCTCCTCTCCCTGCTCTAACCCTATCTGTCTGGTCTCTCCCTCCTCCTCTCCCTGCTCTAACCCTATCTGTCTGGTCTCTCCCTCCTCCTCGTCCCTGCTCTAACCCTATCTGTCTGGTCTCTCCTCCTCCTCTCCCTGCTCTAACCCTATCTGTCTGGTCTCTCCTCCTCCTCTCCCTGCTCTAACCCTATCTGTCTGGTATCTCCTCCTCCTCTCCTGCTCTAACCCTATCTGTCTGGTCTCTCCCTCCTCCTCTCCCCTGCTCTAACCCTATCTGTCTGGTCTCTCCCTCCTCCTCTCCCTGCTCTACCCTATCTGTCTGGTCTCTCCCTCCTCCTCCACTGCTCTAACCCTATCTGTCTGGTCTCTCCCTCCTCGCCCCTGCTCTAACCCTATCTGTCTGGTCTCTCCCTCCCTCCTCCCTCCCTGCTCTAACCCTATCTGTCTGGTCTCTCCTCCTCTCCTGCTCTAACCCTATCTGTCTGTCTCTCCTCCTCCTCTCCCTGCTCTAACCCTATCTGTCTGGTCTCTCCCTCCTCCTCTCCCTGCTCTAACCCTATCTGTCTGGTCTCTCCCTCCTCCTCTCCCTGCTCTAAACCTATCTGTCTGGTCTCTCCTCCTCCGCTCCCTGCTCTAACCCTATCTGTCTGGTCTCTCCCTCCTCCTCCCCTGCTCTAACCCTATCTGTCTGGTCTCTCCTCCTCCTCCCCTGCTCTAACCCTATCTGTCTGGTCTCTCCCTCCTCCTCTCCCCTGCTCTAACCCTATCTGTCTGGTCTCTCCCTCCTCTCCCTGCTCTACTATCTGTCTGGTCTCTCCTCCTCCTCTCCCTGCTCTAACCCTATCTGTCTGGTCTCTCCCTCCTCCTCCCTGCTCTACCCTATCTGTCTGGTCTCTCCCTCCTCCTCTCCCTGCTCTAACCCTATCTGTCTGGTATCTCCCTCCTCCTCTCCCTGCTCTAACCCTATCTGTCTGGTCTCTCCCTCCTCCTCTCCCTGCTCTAACCCTATCTGTCTGGTATCTCCCTCCTCCTCCCTGCTCTAACCCTATCTGTCTGGTCTCTCCCTCCTCCCCTCCCTGCTCTAACCCTATCTGTCTGGTCTCTCCCTCCTCCTCTCCCTGCTCTAACCCTATCTGTCTGGTCTCTCCCTCCTCCCCTCCCTGCTCTAACCCTATCTGTCTGGTCTCTCCCTCCTCCCTCTCCCTGCTCTAACCCTATCTGTCTGGTCTCTCCCTCCTCCTCTCCCTGCTCTAACCCTATCTGTCTGGTCTCTCCCTCCTCCTCTCCCTGCTCTAACCCTATCTGTCTGGTCTCTCCCTCCTCTGCTCCCTGCTCTAACCCTATCTGTCTGGTCTCTCCCTCCTCCGCCCCCTGCTCTAACCCTATCTGTCTGGTCTCTCCCTCCTCCCCCCCCTGCTCTAACCCTATCTGTCTGGTCTCTCCCTCCTCCTCTCCCTGCTCTAACCCTATCTGTCTGGTCTCTCCCTCCTCTCCTCCCCCCTGCTCTAACCCTATCTGTCTGGTCTCTCCTCTCCTCCCCCCCTGCTCTAACCCTATCTGTCTGGTCTCTCCCTCCTCCTCTCCCTGCTCTAACCCTATCTGTCTGGTATCTCCTCCTCCTCTCCCTGCTCTAACCCTATCTGTCTGGTCTCTCCCTCCTCCTCTCCCTGCTCTAACCCTATCTGTCTGGTCTCTCCCTCCTCCTCTCCTGCTCTAACCCTATCTGTCTGGTCTCTACCTCCTCCTCTCCCTGCTCTAACCCTATCTGTCTGGTCTCTCCCTCCTCCCTCCCTGCTCTAGCCCTATCTGTCTGGTCTCTCCCTCCTCCCTCCCTGCTCTAACCCTATCTGTCTGGTCTCTCCCTCCTCCGCCCCCCTGCTCTAACCCTATCTGTCTGGTCTCTCCCTCCTCCCCCCCCTGCTCTAACCCTATCTGTCTGGTCTCTCCCTCCTCTCTCCCTGCTCTAACCCTATCTGTCTGGTCTCTCCCTCCTCCTCTCCCTGCTCTAACCCTATCTGTCTGGTCTCTCCCTCCTCCTCCCCCTGCTCTAACCCTATCTGTCTGGTCTCTCCCTCCTCCTCTCCCTGCTCTAACCCTATCTGTCTGGTCTCTCCCTCCTCCTCTCCCTGCTCTAACCCTATCTGTCTGGTCTCTCCCTCCTCCTCACCCTGCTCTAACCCTATCTGTCTTCACTCCCATACTGAATGCCTCTCTCTCTCATCCTGTCCCTCTCTCTCCCTCTCTTTCTCCATGCCTCTGGCTTACTGCTGACCCCGCAGGCCACTTCTCCTTTCATGTCTCTCAAGACAGCTTCAATATATCAGGCCGCCCGCTGCTCACGTTTTTGATTTACGGTCGAGATTTTACTTGAGGTTTGTGTGGGTGAGGTAGACCTGGAGTGCTTCTCTCTCTCTTTATAGCCCCAAAGTGGTGCCAATTTAGACTGGACGATTGTGCTGGGTTTAAAATGGTCACTGGGAATGTTATTTTCCATTGGTTCCAGTCACTCTCAAACCCACGGGAATCGGGTCCCTTGACTTCACTGGACCAAAACTTTGTGTAGATATTTGATTTACAACCATAAGCTTTACTATCAACCTGAAGGCAGCATGGTTTAACAGTGTAAAGGCCCAAGGGTCAGGTCTATAATATGACCTATTATAGATGTGTCACTGAAAGCTGATATAAGAGCTGATTTACTGCCCTCCGACCCTGCTAACGATGCTAACGATGGCCCTTAATGAGTCTTAACAAGCTTTACAAGCATCCACTTGTTCACGGAGCAACTCGATTGACATGTCAAACGAATGGAAAAACTAAAGCAGTCAGTTTAGAGATGAGGAATTGGATCTGTCCCCTTTCCGGTCTACAGGACCCTATCAGCAGTGCACTGATGTACTGGAGTGAATTTTTTTAAAGTGGCCCTAATGATCTTCATGGTCCCTTAACCGTGCAGGCCAGGGCCAGGTCTCTATTAGGGGTGTCAGTGGAGTGGAAGCCTGGCTAAAGGCTGGAGCCTGTGGTCTGGAGGCTTTGGTCTGGAGGCTGTATGGAGGCTTTGGTCTGGAGGCTGTATGGAGGCTTTGGTCTGGAGGCTGTATGGAGGCTCTGGTCTGGAGGCTGTATGGAGCCGGATGGAGGCTTTGGTCTGGAGGCTTTGGTCTGGAGGCTGTATGGAGCCGGATGGAGGCTTTGGTCTGGAGGCTGTATGGAGGCTTTGGTCTGGAGGCTGTATGGAGGCTTTGGTCTAGAGGCTGTATGGAGGCAGTGGTCTGGGAGCCAGGGTATGAAGCAGTGTGAAACCATTATGTTTAATGATTGCTGTTCAGAGCACAGTGGGCCCCTCGTCCGCCCCTCTGGATGTGTTTATTTATGTCATGTCGACCCACGGCCAACAGAGATCATATCGACCCACGGCCAACAGAGATCATATCGACCCACGGCCAACAGAGATCATATCGACCCACGGCCAACAGAGATCATATCGACCCACGGCCAACAGAGATCATATCGACCCACGGCCAACAGAGATCATATCGACCCACGGCCAACAGAGATCATATCGACCCACGGCCAACAGAGATCATATCGACCCACGGCCAACAGAGATCATATCGACCCATGGCCAACAGAGATCATATCGACCCACGGCCAACAGAGATCATATCGACCCACGGCCAACAGAGATCATATCGACCCACGGCCAACAGAGATCATATCGACCCATGGCCAACAGAGATCAAATCAACTCACGGCCAACAGAGATCATATCGACCCACGGCCAAGAGATCACATCGACCCACGGCCAACAGATAAAAATATTAATGCAGTGGAGGATCTGGCTTTGGCTCCATCTTGATCAACTTATTTTATATTGGATCTCTCCCTCATCTTCTCTGCTGATAAATGCTTTCCCTTGACTTTAACTCAAGTATTCTTCTTCTTCTATTGGATGCTGTCAGATCCCGATGGAGGCTTTATTAGGTGACAAGCATTTCTCCCGGGCCAGGCCGTATCCTCTGGATCGCTCCAGAAGCTCTTACACAACTGTGGAAAAGACAGTGATTTTTCCTGCGAGCATGAAGGAATGGGAGAGCAGCTCCAACATTCCTAGCAGGGCAAAGTCAAGCCGACCGTGGTCTGGGCTGGGAGGGTCATGAACTGGCATGGAGGCTTTGTTTTTTTTCTGGCTGTGTCAATCCTTTCACTAAGAGCGAGAGTGGTCGTGTCTCAAGCTGATAAACTAGGTCTACCTTTTTGCAGTGCAATGTCGGCACAGTGCAGTGCAGTTTGACCCCCAACCTCAGTGAATGGTTTATTTACTGGTTACTGGAAATCATTCTTTCTGTGTCTCTCACCGCATAGCAGAGCAGTTTGTGGTCTCCTCACATGGCACATTTTTGGGAAATCTATTTGTAGTCAACAACTAAATCAGAGTCCTGTTGACCAGAAACACATGGCTGAAAGGGACGGGGACAGAGAGTGAGTCAGACTTGGGTTCAAATACTATTTGAAATGTTTCAAATACTTTTAGCGTTTGCTTTAGCCTGTCTGGAGTGCCTGGTTTGTGACCATTCTATTGGTTCCATTGCCTGGTTTGTGACCATTCGATTGGTTCCATTGCCTGGTTTGTAACCATTCTATTGGTTCCATTGCCTGGTTTGTGACCATTCTATTGGTTCCACTGCCTGGTTTGTGACCATTCTATTGGTTCCATTGCCTGGTTTGTGACCATTCTATTGGTTCCATTGCCTGGTTTGTGACCATTCTATTGGTTCCATTGCCTGGTTTGTGACCATTCTATTGGTTCCATTGCAGTAGGTAGGCTGAATCAAGGCCAGTCTAAGTATTTAAAATTATTTTTCAAGTTGTATTTGAACACAGGTCTGAGTGAGTCACAGAGTGAGAGAGAGAGAGATCTCTCATGACAACACTGACACTAGGGTTGCCTGAGAAATGAACTGTTCCTACGGTCTCATTTCCTGTCAATGTGTGGTCACTTCCTGTAACATGGCGGGTAGTGGGCACCACACTGTGCATCACTGTGAGCCAGGCTGGGTCGCCATGCGGGCTCTGGTGGCTTGGGTTCTGTGGGACACAGTTACTCGGCTGTGGGAGAACTTTGCCATTGAGGCGCTGCAGCTGGGCAAAATGCCCGGCTCAAACTGAGCCCCCATTACAGACTGATGCTGGGAGTGGGAACCCCCATAACAAATCAGCGGCATGCACAAGAATTGAAAATATCAATGTGAAAGATTTTTCAAAAAGTCAAAGATTTCTACATCTGGCACCCCCCTAAGAGTCAATGTGTAATGTGAACCCTGAGCTTATGTTGTTACCATGGGGATGGATTTCGACCCGAGTCAAGAGCAGTAAAATGGAACCTAATTCCCTTTTTATGCACTTTATTCTGACCATGAACTTAAAGATTCACCCATTTCGAATGTTATATTGTTTTTGATGTATCTCTGAGTGATGTTCTATCGATTCTGTGGGTCATTTCATGTTTTCATGTGTATCTGAGATTTTGCCGTTCAAGCAGGCAGAAATTCTCACTACACTGGAAGTTAATAGGAATACGACTTTTAGATCGTGAAAACGTCTAGCATACATGTCAGATTTGAATACTGGCCGATGTCTATCGAGTTAAATATTTGCCACTATCGGTAGCCACCGTCAGTTATACCCACATACTTGTATAACTGTCACTGACTTTAGTGTTAGTTTCCTTACATTTTGCATCATTCCATTACATCGTTAGTTTAGCTAACAACAGTGGATCATATTAGGCTAACGTATTATAAGTTGTGCAATCATTTGGGACATGTAGCCTATTTTAATCATTATGGAACGCAGATCACACAGAGCAGTTTGAACCTGGAGCCTGGCGCACGGTTCACGACGACTGGACCGCTGTCATCTCAGTTCCATGATTAGTGAGGATTATTAGGGACTATTGGTCAATCCCTATTGGACACTTTTCTCACCTTCAAATATTTTATGAATTGAACAATTGAATATGACAACTTTCAGGATGAATCAAACCACTGTATTTTTGATTCACCAATATATTTAGTGCATAAAGGCTTTCCAAACCTGTTTTTTTATTTTTCATAAATACTTTCCTAACCCTAAATAATACACAAGACCAGAGTATTTTTAAATATACCAATTGGTGCTGAAATGGAGACACATATGCGTGTATTTACATGGCTTTCTTTTATTGATCCCTCATTTTCTCTCCATACATTCTAGTGAGTCTGTTGAGAAAAATTCTAATTAAAGGTGCACCAAACGTAAAAGGATGGCTTTAGATAAATGTACTGAAAAACCTATTGAATGAAAACTCCATGAGAAGATCTGTTGGCCAGCAAGTAGGAGGGTTTTCAGCAGTTTAATTAAATGTATTCAGGGTGCGCAAGGGAACCACGCCTGCAAAGCCCCATGCACCTGCATAAGGAAAGTCTGAATACCAACTACTGAGAGTAAGAAATGCATAATTTCCTAAGTCTGAATCAGGCCCATTTTTCATTGTATGTTCGAACTATCAAAATATAAACGACGCTCTCTCTACAGTTTCCGACTTATGTAGAACTGAATCCTGGTCCTAGAACTTGAGATCCAGGTAACTACTCCAATTCAAGTGTAACTCTCGCATTAACATACATGTAGGATATGCATGAAAGTCTAGTTAAGTGCGTATAATATTACTGTATCTCAAGGCAAGCCCTCAGAGCTTTCCTCTTTGCCATTTTGTAGCGGACATGAGTCGGTCAGAATCAGCGTCAGCCCTCAGGTAAATAGGAAAATGTCCTCTTGGTCCTAATGGTCAAGACGGTGGTTTCTCCCGTGGACGACACCGGTTCATATCTCGCCGTTTACATTGGCCCATACAACGTGGGGCGCGGTCTGTCGTTGGGGGGAGGTGGTCAAAGGGCATTGAATGCAGCGGACACGAGTCGGTCATGGTTGCTTGGTTGCTCATGGTCACGTGATGGGTAGCCCTGCATGTGACTTCAAAATCAGCGTAGGAAACATTCTAAATGGTCAAGACGCTGGTTTCTCCCGTGGGAGACCCGGGTTCATATCCGCCCGTTACACCCTCTCATTGGAGCAGTAGGTCAATTTCTTCACTATGGTATTGTTTCTGTTATACCAGTCCTAAAGGACCCCTTCTGTGGTACCTGTCCAAGGAGACCCCTTCTGTGGTACCTGTCCAAGGAGACCTCTTCTGTGGTACCTGTCCAATGAGACCTCTTCTGTGGTACCTGTCCAAGGAGTCTTCTTCTGTGGTACCTGTCCTCTTCTTACTGCCTAACACACTCTTACACCCCTCCAACCGGATCTAACACCTTCCACACTGGATAAACACAACACAGGAAGAGACTAAAAGATTTATGTCTGGGGGGTGGTGGGGGGTTTAACATGGGAGGGAAAAAACCTTCAGCTTCCAGTGGGAGTCTAACCACCTATAAATCAGCAAGCAATGAAAGTTTCCCTCCTCTTGAAACAGAGGGGGTTAAAACTAACTGAGCACCCCCCCTCCATCGCTCCCTCCATCCCCTGCTCTGAACGCTTTCCTGATGTGTGTGTGTGTGTGTGTGTGTGTGTGCGCGCGTGTGCGTGTGTCTGTGCGTGCGCGTGTGCGCGTGTGCGCGTTTGTGTGTGCACGTGTGTGTGTGTGTGTGTGTGTGTGTGTGCGTTTGTGTGTGTGCGCGCGCGTGTGTGTGTGTGTGTGTGCGTGTGTGTGTGTGTGTGTGCGCGCGCGTGTGTGTGTGTTTGCGTGTGTGCATGCGTGTGTGTGTGTGTGTGTGTGTGTGCTGTATGTGCATGCCCCACTCTTCCCTTTCCTGGCAGGAAGTTTTATGAGGAGAGAAGAGATGGCAGGTTTGACCTGTTCTGTTTCTCAAGCCAAGAGAAGCAAAAACTCTACACATTTCTTAACCATTTTGATAATCAAAGCATACACAGAAATACTAATTTGGTTATAAGACTGTTAATTACACGACATTATTCAATCAAGCCTGTGTTGCGGTAGCACTTTTTCCCATGGTCAAATAAAATCACTGACTGGTGTTGGGTACTGTATAAAATGTGTAAAAAAAGTTGTACACAGTACAAAGTTTCCCCATTGGCAGACTTCACTGTTTCAGTCCTGGCAGAGCCAATGGAGTTGGCCCACTACTGAAACATACTAGCTGCCAGACAGACAAGTCATCATATAACTGTCCATCTAAAACATACCAATATCAGAGGAAATCTAATTGTATTTGTCACATGCTTTGTAAACAACAGGTGTAGACTAACAGTTAAATGGTTATTTACAGGCCCTTCCCCACAATGCAGAGAGAACAATATAGAAAAATAATAACACAAGGAATAAATACACAATGAGTAACCAGTGGTGTAAAGTACTTAATAAAACTCACTAAACACAAATGCTTTGTTTGTAAATGATGTCTGAGTGTGCCCCTGGCTATCCATAAATAAATCAAAAACAAGAAAATTGTGCCATCTGGTTTGCTTAATATAAGCAATTGGAAATGATTTATACTTTGAGTTTTACTTTTGATACTTAAGTATATTTTTGAAATTACATTTACTTTTGATAGTTAAGTATATTTAAAACCAAATACTTTTAGACTTTTACTTAAGTAGTATTTTACTTGGTGACTTTCACTTTTACTTGAGTCATTTTCTATTAAGGTATCTTTACTTTTACTCAAGTATGACAATTGGGTATGTTTTCCACCACTGTGAGTAATGATAACTTGGCTATATACACGAGGTACCAGTACTGAGTCGATGTGCAGGGGTACAAGGTAATCGTTTTGAGGCAAGCAACACTGAAGCATGCATGAGAGCACCAGCTGTTCTGGACGACTGTGTAGCTCAGTTGGTAGAGAATGGCGCTTGCAACGGCAGGGTTGTGGGTTCGTTTCCCACGGGGGGCCAGTATGAAAAAAAAAGAATATGTATGCACTCACTAACTGTAAGTCGCTCTGGATAAGAGCGTCTGCTAAATGACTAAAATGTAAATGTAATAACGCTCTTGGTAGCCGATGTGAGCAAGACCTTTCAACAGGTCAACATTCACAAAACCGCTGGGCCAGACGGATTACCAGGACGTGTACTCAAAGCATGCGTGGACCAACTGGCAAGTGTCTTCACTGACATTTTCAACCTCTCCCTGACAGAATCTGTAATACCTATATGTTTCAAGGAAGCGAAGGTAACCTGCCTAAATGATTACCGCCCCGTAGCACTCACATCGGTAGCCATGAAGTGCTTTGAAAGGCTGGTCATGGCTCACATCAACAAATCCACTCCAATTCGCATAACACCCCAACAGATCCACAGATGACGCAATCTCAATCGCACTCCACACTGCCCTTTCCCACCTGGACAAAAGGAACACCTATGTGACAATGCTGTTCATTGACTACAGCTCAGCGTTCAACACCATAGTGCCCACAAAGCTCATCACTAAGCTATGGACCCTGGGACTAAACACCTCCCTCTGCAACTGGATCCTGGACTTCCTGACTGGCCGCCCCTCATGGGTAGGCAACAACATGTCTACCACGCTGATCCTCAACACTGGGGCCTCTCAGGGGTGTGTGCTTAGTCCACTCCTGTACTCCCTGTTCACCTACGACTGTGTGGCCAAACACGACTCCAACACCATCATTAAGTTTGCTGACGACACAACAGTGGTAGGCCTGATCACCGACAATGATGAGACAGCCTATAGGGAGGAGGTCAGAGACCTGGCAGTGTGGTGCCAGGACAACAATCTCTCCCTCAATGTGAGCAAGACAAAGGAGCTGATCGTGGACTACAGGAAAAGGCGGGCCGAACAGGCCCCCATTAACATTGACGGGGCTGTAGTGGAGTGGGTCGAGAGTTTCAAATTCCTTTGTGTCCACATCACCAACGAACTGTCATGGTCCAAACACACCAAGACAGTCGTGAAGAGGACACGACAACACCTTTTCCCCCTCAGGAGACTGAAAAGATTTGGCATGGGTCCCCAGATCCTCAAAAAGTTATACAGCTGCACCATCGAGAGCATCCTGACCTGTTGCATCACCACCTGGTATGGCAACTGCTCGGCATCTGACCGTCAGACGCTACAGAGGGTAGTGCGTACTGCCCAGTACATCACTGGGGCCAAGCTTCCTGCCAACCAGGACCTATATACTAGGCGGTGTCAGAGGAAAGCCCAAAAAATTGTCAAAGACTCCAGTCACCCAAGTCATAGACTGTTCTCTCTGCTACCGCACGGCAAGTGGTACCGGAGCGCCAAGTCTAGGACCAAAAGGCTCCTTAACAGCTTCTACCCCCAAGCCTTAAGACTGCTGAACAATTAATCAAATGTCCACCCCCCCCCCTCCCCATTTGTTTTTACACAGCTGCTACCCACTGTCTATTATCTATGTATAGTCACTTTACCGCTACCTACATGTACAAATTACCTCAACTAACCTGTACCCCCGCACATTGACTCGGTACCGGTACCCCCTGTATATAGCCTCGTTATTGTCATTTTATTGTGTTATATTTGATTATTTTTTACTTTAGTTTATTTGGTAAATATATTCTTAACTCTTTCTTGAACTGCATTGTTGGTTAAGGGCTTGTAAGTAAGCATTTCACGGTAAGATCTACACCTGTTGTATTCGGCGCATGTGACAAATAACGTTTGATTTGATTTGATATGTACATGTAGGTAAGGGTAAAGTGACTAGGCAACAGGATAGATAATAAACAGCAGAAGCAGCGTATGTGATGAGTCAAAAGAGTTAGTGCAAAGAGGGTCAGTGCAGATAGTCTGGGTAGCTATTGGTTAACTATTTAACTAACTATTTAGTAGTCTTCTGACTTGGGGGTAGAAGCTGTTCAGGATCCTGTTGGTGCACCGCTACCGCTTGCCATGCGGTAGCAGGGAGAACAGTCTATGACTTCGGTGGCTGGAGTCTTTGACAATTTTTAGGGCCTTCTTGTGACACTGTCTGGTCCTGGATGGCAGGAAGCTCGGCCCCAGTGATGTACTGGGCCCTACACACTAGGTTTTTAGTGTTTTTAGGTTTTATTTATTCGCACCAAAGAAAATAATTGAAAGACAAAAAACCTGGTAAAAACGGTGTGCAGGTGAGGTTGGAAGCCATATATGATATATATATATATATATATATATATATATATATATGAAAACCACACCACAAATATAAGTAAAAATATATATAAATTGTTCAATCAGTTAAACAAAGCATAGTAATTATAATTGGTATATATATATTTTTTGGTATTTTATTAGGATCCCCATTAGCTGTTGCAAAAGCAGCAGCTACTCTTCCTGGTGTCTATAAAAAAACATGAAACATGACATAATACAGAACATTAATAAACAAGAACAGCTCAAGGACAGAACTACATCAATTACATTTTTTATAAAAAAAGGCACATGTAGACTACATATCAATACATACACACAAACTATCTAGGTCAAATAGGGGAGAGGCGTTGTGCCGTGAGGTGTTGCTTTATCTGTTTTCTGAAACCTGGTTTGCTGTTCATTTGAGCAATATGAGATGGAACGGAGTTCCATGCAATAATGGCTCTATATAATACTGTACGCATTCTATAATTTGTTCTGGATTTGGGGACAGTGAAAAGACCCCTGGTGGCATGTCTGGTGGGGTAAGTGTTTGTGTCAGAGCTGTGTGTAAGTTGACTATGCAAACAATTTGGGATTTTCAACACATTAATGTTTCTTATAAAAAGAAGAAGTGATGCTGTCAGTCTCTCCTCAACTCTTAGCCAAGAGAGACTGGCATGCATAATATTTATATCAGCCCTCTGATTACAATGAAGAACAAGACGTGCCGCTCTGTTCTGGGCCAGCTGCAGCTTAACTAGGTCTTTCCTTGCAGCACTGGACCACACGACTGGACAATAATCAAGATTAGACAAAAGTAGAGCCGGCAGGACTTGCTTTGTGGAGTGTGGTGTCAAAAAAGCAGTGCATCTCTTTATTACGGACAGACCTCTCCCCATCTTTTCAACCACTGAATTTATATGTTTTGACCATGCCAGTTTACAATCTAAGGTAACACCAAGTAATTTAGTCTCCACAACTTGTTCAACAGCCACACCATTCATTAACAGAACAGTCAAGAACTTGGGAATGATTTGTACCAAATACAATGCTCTTAGTTTTAGAGATGTTCAGGACCAGTTTATTACTGGCCACCCATTCCAAAACAGACTGCAACTCTTTGTTAAGGGTTTCAGTGACTTCATTAGCTGTGGTTGCTGATGCGTATATGGTTGAATCATCAGCATACATGGACACACATGCCTTGTTTAATGCCAGTGGCAGGTCATTGGTAAAAATAGAAAAGAGTAGAGGGCCTAGAGAGCTGCCCTGCGGTACACCACACTTTACATGTTTGACATTAGAGAAGCTTCCATTAAAGAAAACCCTTTGAGTTCTATTAGATAGATCACTCTGAATCCACAATATGGCAGAGGTTGAAAAGCCATAAGACATACGTTTTTTCAACAACAGTTTATGGTCATTAATATTAAAGACTGCATGAAATCTAACAGTACAGCTCCCACAATCTTCTTATTATCAATTTCTTTCAACCATTCATCAGTAATTTGTGTCAGCGCAGTACATGTTGAGTGCCCTTCTCTATAAGCATGCTGAAAGTCTGTTGTTAATAAATGTACAGAGAAATAGCATTGTATTTGGTCAAACACTATTTTTTCCAACAGTTTGCCAAGAGCTGGCAGCAAGCTTATAGGTCTGCTGTTAGAACCAGTAAACTCTGCTTTACCACTCTTGGGTAGCGGAATGACTTTGGCTTCCCTCCAGGCCTGAGGACAAAGACTTTCCTCTAGGCTCAGATTAAAGATATGACAGATGGGAGTGGCTATAGAGTTAGCTACCATCCTCAGTAGCTTTCCATCTAAGTTGTCAATGCCAGGAGGTTTGTCATTATTGATCGTTAACAATAATTTTTCCAGCTCTCCCACACTAACTTTATAAAATTCAAACTTGCAATGCTTTTCTTTCATTATTTGTTTTTTATGCATGAATACGATGGCTCGCTGTTCGTTATTGACATTTCCTGCCTAAGTTTGCCCACTTTGCCAATGAAGTAATCATTAAAATAACTGGCAACATCAAATGGTTTTGTGATGAATAAGCCATCTGATTCGATGAAAAATTTAGTTGAATTTGTCTTTCTGCCCATAGTTTCATTTAAAGTGAAACTTTAAATGAACAGCCAGTCAGATGGGCAGCCAGAGTTATTAGCCACTCCTTTTGCCCCGTCTCTTTCAACCGTACAGTTTTTAAATTCCTCATCAATCTATGGAGCCTTAACAGTTCTAACAGTCAGTTTCTTAACAGGTGCATGTTTATCAATAATTGGAAGAAGCAATTTCATAAATTCATCAAGTGCAGCGTCTGGATGCTCCTTATTAATCACATCAGACCAACAAATATTGTTTACATTATCCACATAAGATTCAAAGCAAAATATTTTGTATGATCTCTTTTACACTATTTTAGGCCCAGCTTTTGGAACTTTAGCTTTCCTGGATATAGATAAATCAATATTGTGATCACTGCATCCAATGGGTACGGATACAGCTTTAGAACAAAGCTCTACAGTATTAGTAAAAATGTGATCGAAACATGTGGATGATCTTGTTCCTGTAGTGTTTGTAAACACCCTGGTAGGTTGATTAATAACCTGAACCAGATTACAGGCACTGGTTACAGTGAGAAGCTTCCTCTTGAGCGGACAGCTTGTTGAAAACCAGTCAATATTCAGGTCCCCAAGAAAGTAGACCTCTCTGTTTACATCACATACACTATCAAACATTTCACACATATTATTTAGATAATGACTGTTAGCACTTGGTGACTTATAGCAACACCCTAAAAGAAAAGGCTTTAGATGTGCCAAGTGAACCTGCAACCACAACACTTCAATAACACTTGACATAAGATCTTCTCTAAGCATTTCTGTCTCTTCTATATATGTTATATCCTTGTATTGATACTGCTATATCATCAAATGAATTAACTAAGTGAGTCTCAGAAATGGCTAATATATGAATGTTATCTGATGTTAGCAAGTTATTGATGTCATGAACCTTGTTTCTAAGGCTACATATATTAATATGGGCTATTTTCAACCCTTTTCTGGGTAGCTTTTCAGAGATAGACATAATACGGAAAAGTGCAAACAAAGCAAGATAAAAAAAATATACATTCAGCAGTCCATTAATCAATTGGTGTGTGTGTGTGTGCTGCAGGGTTGAAGCTACGAACCCGTAGGCTTGGCTCTCTCATCCCTTCCAGGCTTCTGGGAGGGAGGGTGGACAATGAGCCTGTCATAGCAGATGTAAGTAATGTCCCCACGCGCTCTGGCAGCTTTCGTGGCTGGGATAACGTCTTACCTCTTCTGGCGCACAGCTTCAGGATAGTCCTCATTGAGGAAGATATACGTTCCTCTCAAGTTCTTGGCTCTTTCCAGAACAGCTACCTTGTCCTTGAACCTCAGGAACTTGACCACTATTGGCCTGGGCCTGTCAACTGGGCCAGTGGTGGGTTTTCCAGTCCTGTGGGCGCGCTCCACCTCAATCTTCCTGTGGTCCATCTTCAATTTCTCAGAGATCATTTCCCTCACTTTGTCCTCAGACTCCGTCCAGGTCTCATGTGGAGATTCTGCAATTCTGTCCACAACCATGTTGTTACGCCTTGATTGCCCCTCGAGATCTGTCTGATTTATCCGTCATTGTTATCATGGATTCACACACAGAACTGATGTCCTCTCTCAATGACTTACAGATTGCTCTCATCTTGCCGTTCTCCTGTTTCACCTCATCCAGCTGACCCTGGGAGAACTGCAAACTGTTCTTCAGGTCCATTCTTTTATTTGTTGAATCCACCAGTATTTGGACAAAACACTTGAAGCTATTTTCTTGTTGTTGTAACAACTGCTTGTATTTTTGTTCGTTTAAAAGATATTTCACCTGTGATAGAGAGACACCACTGTCGTCAACGGTACTCCCGCCGGCATTGGTCTTTGTCATGGTAGGTAGCAACGTAGGTTATGCTGTTACTCCTCGCAGTTCCAGACAGGACAGGTCACAGGGAAGATTGAACACAACAAACAGCAGGGATCTAAACAGCCACAAACCCGGGACAATCCGCGGTCCAAGCAATAATGGCTAACCGCGTCGCGGGCTGCGTTCAAGCCCTCAAGAAAACCCAGCTAGCTTGATAGGACGCTAGCTAGCAGCTAGACTAGCTGCTACGCCAAATAGCTCCTCAGACCCGGCCTTGGTTGGCAGGATCACTAGACAGAGTAGCAGTCCCAGCAACTGATGCCAATTGCGTCGCGGGATCCAAACAAAAAAGTTAGCTAGCTACTAAGAATCTTTCCAATACACTTTTTAAAACAACAAACTTTTTAAAACAACAAACTGAGCTCTCCCTCATTCCGCGTTCAACAGGAAGTGATGATGCCTGTACATGATATACTCAGTATACCAGAAAAAACATGTTTGATTATGTGTCTGTGCATGTGTGTCTGTGTGAGTGTGAGAGTTAGGCTACATGGAGGGGATTATTGGGTAGTTTGGTTCATCAGGCTGACCCCCAGTCTTCACTTGAAGTTATTGAGCGATGATGAGGTTTTGGCAATGTGAAGATAAGAATTCCAGAGTATGGTACCTCTGTAGCTGATAGAGAATTGACTATGTGAGGTGCGGCAGTGGGGAGGGTGAAGGTTATCGCAATGTCTTGTGTTATATAGATGGATTTCAGAATTAACCTGGAAGAATCCATTGAAGGGTTTAGATAAATTGTCTGGGAGGTATGACTACCCTCTGTGGCGCCGTGCGGTCGGAGGGCAAGCGGTTGCCATACCAAGTACTGATGCAGCCAGTCAAGATGCCCTCGATGGTGCAGTTGTATAACTTTTTGAGGATTATATCTGAGGGCCCATGCCAAATCTTTTAAACCTTCTTCAGAGGAAAGAATCGATGTCGTGCGTTCTTCACCACTGTGTTGGTGTGTGTGGACCATGCTAATTCCTTAGTGATGTGGACACTGAGGAACTTGAAGCTCCGACCCGCTCCACTACAGCCCCGTAAATGTGGATGGGGGGGTGCTCGTCCCTCCGTTTCCTGTAGTCTACGATCAGCTCCTTTGTCTTGCTGATGTTGAGGGGGAAGTTATTGTCCTAGAACCACACTGCCAGGTCTCTGACCTCCTACCTATGGGCTGTCTCATCGTCGTCGGTGATCAGGCCTACCACCGTTGGGGTTGTCAGCGAGCTTAATGATGGTGTTGGAGTCGTGTTTGGCCACGCAGTCGTGGGTGAACAGGGAGTACAGGAGGGGACTAAGCACGCACCCCTGAGGGGCCCCCGTGTTGAGGGTCAGTATGGCGGATGTGTTGTTGCCTACCCTTACCACCTGGGGGGCGGCCCGTCAGGAAGTCCAGGATCCAGTTGCAGAGGGAGGTGATGAGCTTGGAGGGCTCTATGGTGTTGAATGCTGAGCTGTAGTTCATGAACAGCATTCTCACATACTGTAGGTCAGGGGTCAGGGGTCTTCAACCTTTTCTAGCATGAGAAAATTACATGTCGCAAGCTACTAATTATTTTCTAGCACATTCTTCTCTTCTCCTCTCCCCGGGTCCTTAGTGTACAAGAGAAAGTAGTGCACTATGTGTTCTGTCGGTATACCTGGTAAAATAATGGTTAATAAACAACTCTAAGGGGGACCCTGTTTTATGTTTTCCCGAAATATCTTTTCTCAGTTTTATTTTTTCCTGGTTTTAGATTTGTTTTGTTTTTCACTCTCAAAGTTACAATTGTTCATAAAGAAACAACGAAATGGGATGTTCTGAGTCCACGTCAATGTTTAAATCACACCAGAAGACTATTTTTCTTTTGGTTTGGAAGAAAACGAACAAATATATTCTTGAGTGTAATTCCCGTTCAATTGCGCATCTGGCCCTTTTTAATTACGCATCTAGCGTGTGAGGAATGTGCCATCTAGTGAAATCGTGTAGCGTATGCCTGGCATAATGATCTGCCGGTTCTAGCGATGGTTCTGTACTGCTGCTCAGTTCATGGCAAAGTTTACAAATAACAAATAATACAAATGATATACTTCCTCATGACATACTTCTGCCAGGTAACCATACCTTGCAGTTAACATTTAATTGAGAAGGTTAGGGGGGTATTTCTGTCAACCCACAAGACGGTTATCACTTCAACTGGCTTCACATGGAGTGATAGACAAACGCGCCACCACAGACGGGTGTAAAATTGCTGTAAAACGTATTGGCAGATACTGTGTTAGGTTTGGCTTTTCAAGCCAATAGTGGCCAACCAGGGGGTGGGATAATGTCAATGTTGCGTTAATTAGATAGTTGCTGGGAGCTTGTGGTGTCTGATACGTGTGAGATTTGTTTATGACAAAATTGCATATACTTTCGGAATTGTTTGGTGAGCTACTCATAGGTGGGCTGTGAGCTGCTGTGGGTGTTCCTCTTGTCCAGGTGGGAAAGGGCAGCGTGGAGTGCACTGGAGATTGCGTCATCTGTGGATCTGTTGGGATGGGATGGTATGCGAATTGGAGTGGGTCCAGGGAGTCTGGGATGATGCTGTTGATGTGAGCCATGACAAGCCTTTCAAAGCATTTCATTGCTACAGATGTGAGTGTCCTTGGCGTTCTTGGGCACAGGCACTATAGTGGTCTGCTTGAAACATGTACAGCGCATTCGGAAAGTATTCAGACCCATTGACTTTTCCACATTTTGTTATGTTACAGCCTTATCCTAAAATTGATTTTTTTTTAATGTATATATCTCAGCAATCTACACACAATACCCCATAATGACAAAGCAAAAACAGGTTTTTTGAAATGTTTGCAAATGTATAACCAATAAAAACCAGAAATACATGATTTACATAAGTATTCATTCCCTTTGCTATGACTCGAAATTGAGCTCAGGTGCATCCTGTTTCCATTGATTATCCTTGAGATGTTTCTACAACTTGATTGGAGTCCACCTGTGGTAAATTCAATTGATTGGACATGATTTGAAAATGCACACACCTGTCTATAAAAGGTCCCACAGTTGACAGTGCATGTCAGAGGGAAAACCAAGCCATGAGGTCGAAGGAATTGTCCGTAGTGCTCCGAGACAGGATTGTGTCAAGGCACAGATCTGGGGAAGGGTACCAAAACATTTCTGCAGAATTGAAGTTCCCCAAGAACACAGTGGCCTCCATCATTCTTAAATGGAAGAAGTTTGGAACCACCAAGACTCTTCCTAGAGCTGGCCGCCCGGCCAAACTGAGCAATCGGGGGAGAAGGGCCTTGGTCAGGGAGGTGACCAAGAACCCGATGGTCACTCTGACAGAGCTCTAGAGTTCCTCTGTGGAGATGAGAGAACCTTCTAGAATGACAACCATCTCTGCAGCTCTTCCAGACAGAAGCCACTCCTCAGTAACAGGCACATGACAGCGCACTTGGAGTTTGCCAAAAGGCCCCTAAAGACTCTCAGACCATGAGAAACAAGATTCTCTGGTCTGATGAAACCAAGATTGAACTCTTTGTCCTGAATGCCAAGCATCAAGTCTGGAGGAAACCTGGCACCATCCCTACGGTGAAGCATGGTGGTGGCAGCATCATGCTGTGGGGATGTTTTTCAGCGGCAGGGACTGGGAGACTAGTCAGGATCGAGGGAAAGATGAACGGACCAAAGTACAGAGAGAACCTTGATGAAAACCTGCTCCAAAGCAGGGGTGAAGGTTCACCTTCCAACAGGACAAAGACCCTAAGCACACAGCCAAGACAATGCAGAAGTGGCTTTGGGACAAGTCTCTGAATATCCTTGAGTGGCCCAGCCAGAGCCCGGACTTGAACCCGATCGAACATCTCTGGAGAGACCTGAAAATAGCTGTGCAGCGACACTCCCCATCCAACCTGACAGAGCTTGAGAGGATCTGCAGAGAAGAATGGGAGAAACTCCCCCAAAAACAGGTGTGTCAAGCTTGTAGCTTCATACCCAAGAATACTCGATAATGTAATCGCTGCTAAAGATGCTTCAACAACATACTGAGTAAAGGGTCATAATACTTATGTAAATGTGATATTTCTGTTTTTTATTTGAATAAATTAGCAAAAATTTCTAAAAACCTGTTTTTGCTTTGTCATTATGAGGTAACTGGCTGATGACGGGAAAAAAAACAATTTAATAAATTTTAGAATAAGGCTGTAATGTAACAAAGTGTGGAAAAAGTCAAGTGGTCTGAATACTTTCCGAAGGCACTGTAGGTAATACAGACTGGTTCAGGGAGAGTTTGAAAATGTCAGTGAAGGCACCCGCCAGCTGGTCAGCGCATGCTCTGTGTACACATCCTGATAATCCGTCTTGCCCCACGGCCTTGTGAATGTTAACCTGTTTAAAGGTCTTAATCACATCGGCTATGGAGAGCGAGATCACACAGTCATCCAGAACTGCTGGTGCTCCCATGCATGGTTCAGTGTTGCGTGCCTCGAAGCGTGCATAGAAGGCATTTAGCTCGTCTGGTAGGCTTGCATCACTGGGCAGCTCGCGGCTGGATTTCCCTTCTGTAATCTGTGATAGTTTGCAAGCCCTGCCACATCCGCCGAGTGTCATAGCCGGCGTAGTAGGATTTGTTCTTGGTCCTGTATTGACGTTTTGACATTTTGATGGCTCATCGGAGATCGTAGCGAGATTCCTTATAAGGGTCCGGATTAGTGTCCCACTCCTTGAAAGCGGCAGCTTTAGCTAAGTGCGGGTGTTACATGTAATCCATGGCTTTTGGTTGGGACATGTACGTACGGTCACTGTGGGGATGCCGTCTTTCATGCACTTACTAATGAAGCCGCATTTTCTATATTAGCGGGTTAGGGTCGGGTGTGGACCACAGATTTTCACTTTATCACATATAATAGTCGGGCGGTTGCAGATGGGTTATTAGCAATTGAGAGTTGGTGTGGGTGAACAAACAGCTAACCCGCACACCCATTTGTTTTACTATCAAACAATTGATTCCCATTCAAAGTCCTATTTTCCCTTAACCCTTAACCCTAAACCTAACCCCTAACCCTAATTCTAACCCTAAACATAACCCCTAAGCCTAAAATAGCCTTTCTTCTTGTGGGGGCCGGCGAAATAACCCCACTTTTCCGGACTTTCCTTGTTTTACTATACTTGTGAGGGCTTCTGGTCCCCACAAGGATAGTACAACCAAAGAAACAAACACACACACACACACACACACACACACACACACACACACACACACACACACACACACACACAAAGCCTCTGTCTGCACTGATTCAGGGTCAGTAGATTCTACTAACAGTATGGTAGGGGTCACAGCACACGCCAGCCTCATTAATACCCTAACCCTTAACCCTTACAAAGGGCTGAGGTGTGTGTTTGTGTGTGTGTGTGTTTGGTACCAGAAGTCCTCACAAGTATAGTAAAACAAGGAACATTCTGACATTTCGCCAGTACCCACAAGGAAAAAGGCTGTTTTAGGCTTAGGGGTTAGGTTTAGGGTTACAATTAAGATTAGGGTTAGATTTAGAGTTAGGGGTTAGGTATAAGAGTTAGGGGTTTGGGGTTAAGTTTAGGTTAAGGGTTAGGTGAAAATAGGATTTTGATTGGGAATCAATTGTTTGGTCCCCACAAGGATAGTAAAACAAACGTGTGTGTGTGTCTGTGTGTCACGTCAAACGTTCACCTCAGAGTACATCTGTGGTTACAAGGATTTCTCATTCTGTGGAGAATAGATTATGAGAACATGAGAGTTATTATAGAAGTCATGGGAAGTTATAGGAACTATACACCTCGTAAAAATGCGCTTCGGGATCTTAAGCACAACAAATTTGTAACATAATGCACGAATTGGATTCGTAACATACTGTATCACGCAAATTGGATTTGTAACATATTGCACGAATTGGATTCGTAATATATCACACAAATTGGATTCGTAACATAGCACACAAATTGCATTCGTAACATATCACACGAATTGGATTCGTAACATATCACACGAATTGGATTCGTAACATATCACACGAATTGGATTCGTAACGTATCACACGAATTGGATTCGTAACATATCACACAAATTGGATTCGTAACATATCACACGAATTGGATGAAGTAGTACACAAAAAACGGGGACCTGTTTTGACTCAAAACTACTGGCTGAAATTATACAAAAGTTTGAGAGTGCATCTTTAATTTAATTTCACAATTTAAAGCACAAAACCATATCATGGGTTAAAAGCAACAGACCCACTACTGTATGTTCTCTGGCACAACATGGACAATAAAGTATTCATCTTCTTCGATCCATCATTGATTTTCCCAAACCACGTTGTGAAAAGGGAATCAGATTCATATTCACAATTTTAAAATGGACGCTCATAATAACGATGACTGCAGGTGAGACTTCTCCCCCAGGCAAGGCAGGTAGGTAGGTAACCACCACTGGATAAAATCATCTCCCCATCAGTGGCTCACATTCACCAGGTATAAAACAAGCAACCAAATCCAGATGTCAGGCCCAGCTACAGGGTACCTGATGTACAGGTGTGCTGCTGCCCTCTAGTGGTAGCCTAATGTAGCACAGCTCTGTCGGCACACATATTGGTGACTCATCCCCAGGAAGGGTCTCGTAAAATAAATAAAAATAGTCGCTGAGCATCGGCTCCGGGCATTGATTAATGCCTCGTAAAAAACAACTGTGAACTCGGAAATCTCTGACTTCTGACTTCAGTAATAAAGAGATGCTCTGCTTTTCCACAAAGCAAGTCCTGCAGGCTCTAGTTTGATCTTATCTTGATTATTGTCCAGTCATATGGTCAAGTGCTGCAAAGAAAGACCTAGTTAAGCTGAATCTGGCCCAGAAGAGCGGCACGTCTTGCTCTTCATTGTAGTCTGAGGGCTAATATTAATACTATGTATGACAGTCTCTCTTGGCTAAGAGTTCAGGGAAGACTGACTGCATCACTTCTTGTTTTTATAAGAAACATTAACATGTTGGAAATGCCAAATTGTTTGCATAGTCAACTTACACACAGCACTAACACACACACTTACCCCACCAGACATGCCACCAGGGGTCTTTTCACAGTCCCCAGGTCCAGAACAAATTCAAGGAAACGTACAGTATTATACAGTGCATGGAACGCCCTTCCATCTTATATAGCGCAAGTGAACAGCAAACCTGGTTTAAAGAAACAAATAAAGCAACACCTCATGGCACCACGCCTCTCCCCCATGTGACCTACTTGTGTATGTGTACTGACATGTATGTGTAACTGATAGATGCACACAAACACACTACATGTTCATGTTTTAAAATGCATTTAAATTGTAAAGTATTTAGTCTGTAATGTATTTTTCGTTATGTGTCGGACCCCAGTAAGACTAGCTGTCGCCATTGGCGTTGGCTAATGGGGATCCTAATAAATCAAATCAAATCAGTGCGTTCAAGACAACTGAGAAAACAAGCTCCTACTGGGAAAATAGTTTTGAAAGGTCAACCAACTCGGGATTCCTACTCAGGCCTCTTTCTAGAGCTCCGACTTTCTGACCTGAAGATCACTGACGTCATGAGTTGTCACCCGTTGTCTTGATCACATTATTACTACAAATTCACAAGTCATGAAAACGAGTCAATTAGCCTGTTGTGTAAGAAATGTTCTCTTATTGTGTTCTAATCAGAACTGCTGTTTGCTCAGGTGGAACACGCACGACTGTAAGTCGCTTTGGATAAAAGCGTCTGCTAAATGGCATATTATTATTATTATAAAACAAACGCTAAGGCTGTCTGCCCTTGTTCAGTTTTTTGGCGGGAACATCGGCAGCTCGGGCTCCACGGGTAGGTCTAAATGGATCAGTCAGGAGACGAGACCAGAACCGTTCTACTTTTGTCTACAACCTCCAAGTTTGGTTCGTCTTGCGACCTGTTCACTTCTTCTTGCTACTCAAAAAATGGATGGTGACCGACACGACAAAAGCGATTTGTTAAAAATCCAAAATAATGGAGGTCATCAGACTCTTCCGCCCAATGAGCAGCGAGCCTGGGGACATACAGCGCACTAGGGACTAGGTTAACTATCCTGCTCTACTGCATACTTGTTAAATGCATCAGAAAGGAATTCACCACATGGACAACATTTTATTATGCCATTTTAATGTCATCATTTTTTCAAGAATCGAATACAAATGGATACACATACATTTATTTTCACCTAAACCACATGTAACCACTATTGCAATGAACATCACAATACAAAATAAAACAAAAATATCAGAAGTCGGCTTTCAAGCTCAGGGATAGTCAAAAAGGGGCCACATGCACTCATTCATACACCAGGACACACACCAAGAAATATAATCAATTTCTATGGACACACACACACACACACACACACACACACACACACACACACACACACACACACACACACACACACACACACACACACACACACACACACACACACTATAGACAGGGCTTTGTACAACATTAAAGAGATGTGGCCCTAACAATAGTGTGTTGAGGGGGTAGAGAGGAGGGTAGTGTGATAGAAATAGATGGAATGGCGGAGGGGTAGAGAGGAGGGAGGAGGGAGAGGTACAGAAACAGCCAAAGTGTCCATAAAACACATATTTCTATATTACAGTTAAGCCATCTTTTTACTCAGTATAAATATTCTTCATCCAAAAGTCAGTGCAGTGCCTTCTGCTCTAGCCTGAGTCCCAGTTAGCTAGCAAGACAGCACAAACAGATCGGGGACTCAGGCTACTTCTGCTGCAGGGCAGGCTTCAACTGGGTCCTCTCCTTCACCACGCCTACTTTCAACCGGGTCCTCTCCTTCACCACGCCTACTTTCAACCGGGTCCTCTCCTTCACCACGCCCACTTTCAACCGGGTCCTCTCCTTCACCACGCCTACTTTCAACCGGGTCCTCTCCTTCACCACGCCTACTTTCAACCGGGTCCTCTCCTTCACCATGGGGGCCTACTTTCAACCGGGTCCTCTCCTTCACCACGCCTACTTTCAACCGGGTCCTCTCCTTCACCATGCCTACTTTCAACCGGGTCCTCTCCTTCACCACGCCTACTTTCAACCGGGTCCTCTCCTTCACCACGCCCACTTTCAACCGGGTCCTCTCCTTCACCACGCCCACTTTCAACCAGGTCTTCTCCTTCACCACGCCCACTTTCAACCGGGTCCTCTTCTCCACTACTATACACCAGGTCCTCTTCTCCACTACTATACACCAGGTCCTCTCCTCCACTACTATACCACCAGGTCCTCTTCTCCACTACTATACACCAGGTCCTCTTCTCCACTACTATACCACCAGGTCCTCTTCTCCACTACTATACCACCAGGTCCTCTTCTCCACTACTATACACCAGGTCCTCTTCTCCACTACTATACCACCAGGTCCTCTTCTCCACTACTATACACCAGGTCCTCTTCTCCACTCCTATACACCAGGTCCTCTTCTCCACTACTATACACCAGGTCCTCTTCTCCACTACTATACCACCAGGTCCTCTTCTCCACTACTATACACCAGGTCCTCTTCTCCACTACTATACCACCAGGTCCTCTTCTCCACTACTATACACCAGGTCCTCTTCTCCACTACTATACACCAGGTCCTCTTCTCCACTACTATACCACCAGGTCCTCTTCTCCACTACTATACCACCAGGTCCTCTTCTCCAATACTATACACCAGGTCCTCTTCTCCACTACTATACCACCAGGTCCTCTTCTCCACTACTATACCACCAGGTCCTCTTCTCCACTACTATACCACCAGGTCCTCTTCTCCACTACTATATCACCAGGTCCTCTTCTCCACTACTATACACCAGGTCCTCTTCTCCACTACTATACCACCATGTCCTCTTCTCCACTACTATACACCAGGTCCTCTTCTCCACTACTATACCACCAAGTCCTCTTCTCCACTACTATACCACCAGGTCCTCTTCTCCACTACTATACCACCAGGTCCTCTTCTCCACTACTATACCACCAGGTCCTCTTCTCCACTACTATACCACCAGGTCCTCTTCTCCACTACTATACACCAGGTCCTCTTCTCCACTACTATACACCAGGTCCTCTTCTCCACTACTATACACCAGGTCCTCCAAACAGCTGTTTCACTTTACACACAAATCACTTTACGTTTTCTTGTTGTTCTTGTCTTATTTTTTTTCTCTCTATCTTTTTTTTTTTTTTCTTCTCACCCTGTACCTCAAAAGTCCAGCTGAGAAGTACGAGTTGTTGTTGTTGTTTTTCTAGTGTTGTTCTTTTGTTTGTTTTCCAACCAATTTGTTTAGCAGATATACATTTCTTAAATGTTTAATGTTTATTTTCATCGCCTGATTTCCCTTTTCTAGCTCCACAAAGTCTTGCCGTCCGTGCGGTGCAGCAGTCATTCATCCTACTGGATCCCTCTGAACAGACACATGGCAAAGACCATGGCAAACAGCTGTAGGGAAGACACAGGAGAGGCCGGACATGCAGTCAGGGCACAGAAACAAGACAAGTGTTTAAACATGATTAGACGACTTAGTTCTGGCTTGACCTAATCAATGGAATAGATTGCCATATCTATAGTCATTATACCCCAGCGGTGCCTTCATGGTATGTTGTCCTATGTAATGTACTGTGTGTTGAGTAACAGTCCGGCAATACCAATACTCTCCACCAGGTGGGGCTATAGTACTGTAAAAAAGTTAATGAAGTGACTAGCGCTTGTTTCAAACGATGCGTTCCCCAGTATCAGCGTCAGTTGCTGTGTACTGTGTACTGTGTGCTATGTGTGGGGGAGATAAGTTACGAAACAGCCTACATTACTAATCACATACACTGATAAGGAAAAATCTGGTTGATTCGGGTGCTACTCACAAAATGTTCATTATAAGAAACAAAATATTGAATCCTACCTCAATGGTGAGCACCACGATGGCCAGTGCTCCAGCCACATAGATATATAGCTCAAAGTAGTCCACCACCGCTGAGTAACAACCCTGCCGACACACAGAGAGAGAGAGACAGGACACTCAGTCACCAATGTCACACACACACACCACACACACACACACCACACACACACACACACACACACACACACACACACACACACACACACACACACACACAGAGAGAGAGACAGGACACTCAGTCACCAATGTCACACACACACACACACACACACACACACACACACACACCACACACACACACACACACACACACACACACACACACACACAGAGAGAGAGACAGGACACTCAGTCACCAATGTCACACACACACACACACACACACACACACACAGAGAGAGACAGGACACTCAGTCACCAATGTCACACACACACACACACACACACACACACACACACACAGAGAGAGACAGGACACTCAGTCACCAATGTCACACACACACACACACACACACACACACACACACAGAGAGAGAGAGACAGGACACTCAGTCACCACACCACACACACACAGAGAGAGAGACAGGACACTCAGTCACCACACCACACACACACAGAGAGAGAGACAGGACACTCAGTCACCAATGTCACACACACACACACACACACACACACACACACACACACACACACACACACACACAACCGAGAGAGAGACAGGACACTCAGTCACCAATGTCACACACACACACACACACACACACACACACACACACACAGAGAGAGAGACAGGACACTCAGTCACCACACCACACACACACAGAGAGAGAGACAGGACACTCAGTCACCACACCACACACACACAGAGAGAGAGACAGGACACTCAGTCACCAATGTCACACACACACACACACACACACACACACACACACACACACACACAGAGAGAGACAGGACACTCAGTCACCAATGTCCTCAGCTGTTGGTGTTGTGTTCAGGAGCTTCAACATTAGTCAGGACGTAAAGGAAATAGCTTTTTCTCACAAGGAGTGGAGCTGTGGGAGTTGTACTGAAGACCACACACACACACACACACACACACACACACACACACACACACACACACACACACACACACACACACCACACACACACACACATACCACACACCACACACCACACACCACACACACCACACACACACACACACACACACACACACACACACAGACCACACACACACACACACACACACACACAGACCACACACACACACACAGACCACACACCACACACCACACACCACACACCACACACACACACACACACAGACCACTATCACTACCCACCTTGTTGTTTCGGAAGAGCATTTTCCCCATCAGACACTCCTCCTGGCTGACGTATGCTGAGTCTCCTGTGTGGCTACCCCTCCTGCAGCAGGCTGCAGGGACCATCTCGTTACGGTTGATCAGCCGGAACAGGCTCTCCTCAAAGTCCTCCGGGCTGTTCACTCCACAGCAGTCAAACTGGGGGGACACAGAGGTTGATGGTTCAATTCCCGCTGGGAATCACACACAGATACTGAAAATGGATGCAGAGCCATGTAAGTCACTTTGGTTGAAAGTGTCTGCTAAGTAGATGATTGTATTTTGTACATGTCTACCAACAGCAAGTCTCACGGTTGGGTTCAATTCCATTTGAAGTCAGTCACATCTGGAAGTGAACTGATATGGAATTTACTTGAATTGAGTAGATTGAAATGGATTTTAACCTCACAGTATATTAGCCTTACACTGTTCATGACGGCGTTCCAGGTTCCAGTGAAGACATCAGTGTTGTTGTAGCCCTGGTAGTGTCTCTTCAGCTCCTTGGTGAAGTACTCTCTGGTCAACTAGGTAGGAACATGGAGGATGTTAATATTAGTTCTGTATGGTCAGAGGTTATATAGTACTGTATCATCATGATAACATATCTCGCCATCATGGTTGACAACTCCGTTGTATCCTCCTCCCAGAGTGCAAAGGGCCTTGGCGTGACCCTGGACAACACCCTGTTGTTCTCCGCTAACATCAAGGTGGTGACCCTATCCTGTAGGTTCATGCTCTACAACATTCGCAGAGTACGACCCTGCCTTACACAGGAAGCGGCACAGGTCCTAATCCAGGCACTTGTCATCTCCTGTCTGGATTACTGCAACTCACTGTTGGCTGGGCTCCCTGCCTGTGCCATTAAACCCCTACAACTCATCCAGAACGCCGCAGCCCGTCTGGTGTTCAACCTTCCCAAGTTCTCTCACGTCACCATGCTCCTCCGCACACTCCACTGGCTTCCAGTTGAAGCTCGCATCTGCTACAAGACCATGGTGCTTGCCTACGGAGCTGTGAGGGGAACGGCACCTCCGTACCTTCAGGCTCTGAACAGTCCCAAAATTAATTTGACCCTACACCCAAACGAGGGCATTGCGTTCATCCACCTCTGGCCTGCTGGCCCCCCTACCTCTGCTGAAGCACAGTTCCCGTTCAGCCCAGTCAAAACTGTTCGCTCCTCTGGCACCCCAATGGTGGAACAAGCTCCCCCACGACGCCAGGACAGCGGAGTCACTCATCACCTTCCGGAGACACTTGAAACCCCACCTCTTTAAGGAATACCTGGGATAGGATAAAGTAATCCTTCTACCCCCCCTTATAAATAAATAATTTGTAAAGTGGTTGTCCCACTGGCTATCATAAGGTGAATGCACCAATTTGTAAGTCGCTCTGGATAAGAGTGTCTGCTAAATGATGTAAATGTAAATGATGACAGGAACAGTGTTTGTAGGTTCTATAGTACTGTATCATCATGATAACAGGAACAGTGTTTTTACATCACAGTGGATGGTCAGAGGATCTAGCTACTCACATGCTCCCGGAATATGAAGGCCAGGATGGCTGCAGCCAACTCTGCCAGGAAGATGACCAGGATGAGCATGAAGAACTGCAGGGACAAAGTGGAGAAAGCGAGAGAGAGAGAGAGAGAGAGAGAGAGAGGGGGGAGGGGACAAAGAGGATAGAGAGAGAGGGGGGGACGGACAAAGAGGATAGAGAGAGAGAGGGGGGACAAAGAGGAGAGAGAGAGAGAGGGGGACAAAGAGGAGAGAGAGAGAGAGAGGGAGACAGATAAAGGCAGAGTGAGAGAGTAACAGAGAGAGTAACAGAGAGAGAGTAACAGAGAGAGAGTAACAGAGAGAGAGTAACAGCGAGAGAGTAACAGAGAGAGAGAGAGAGAGTAACATAGAGAGTAACAGAGAGAGAGAGAGTAACATAGAGAGTAACAGAGAGAGTAACAGAGAGAGAGTAACAGAGAGAGAGTAACAGAGAGAGTAACAGAGAGAGAGTAACAGAGAGAGAGAGTAACAGAGAGAGAGTAACAGAGGGAGAGTAACAGCGAGAGAGTAACAGAGAGAGTAACAGAGAGAGAGAGTAACAGGGAGAGAGTAACAGAGAGAAAGTAACAGAGAGAGAGTAACAGAGAGAGAGAGAGTAACAGAGAAAGAGAGTAACAGAGAGAGAGAGAGTAACAGAGAGAAAGTAACAGAGAGAGAGTAACAGAGAGAGTAACAGAGAGAGTAACAGAGAGAGAGTAACAGAGAGAGAGTAACAGAGAGAGTAACAGAGAGAGAGTAACAGAGAGAGAGAGTAACAGAGAGAGAGTAACAGAGAAAGTAACAGAGAGAGTAACAGAGAGAGAGTAACAGAGAGAGAGAGTAACAGAGAGAGTAACAGAGAGAGAGTAACAGAGAGAGAGAGAGTAACAGAGAGAGAGTAACAGAGAGAGAGTAACAGAGAGAGTAACAGAGAGAGAGTAACAGAGAGAGAGTAACAGAGAAAGAGAGTAACAGAGAGAGAGTAACAGAGAGAGAGAGTAACAGAGAGAGAGTAACAGAGAGAGAGTAACAGAGAGAGTAACAGAGAGAGAGTAACAGAGAGAGAGAGTAACAGAGAGAGAGTAACAGAGAGAGAGTAACAGAGAGAGTAACAGAGAGAGTAACAGAGAGAGAGTAACAGAGAGAGAGAGTAACAGAGAGAGTAACAGAGAGAGAGTAACAGAGAGAGTAACAGAGAGAGAGAGTAACAGAGAGAGTAACAGAGAGAGAGTAACAGAGAGAGAGAAAGTAACAGAGAGAGAGTAACAGAGAGAGTAACAGAGAGAGTAACAGAGAGAGTAACAGAGAGAGTAACAGAGAGAGTAACAGAGAGAGAGTAACAGAGAGAGAGGTAACAGAGAGAGAGTAACAGAGAGAGAGAGTAACAGAGAGAGAGTAACAGAGAGAGAGTAACAGAGAGAGAGGAACAGAGAGAGAGAGAGTAACAGAGAGAGTAACAGAGAGAGAGTAACAGAGAGAGAGAGAGTAACAGAGAGAGAGTAACAGAGAGAGAGTAACAGAGAGAGAGTAACAGAGAGAGTAACAGAGAGAGAGTAACAGAGAGAGTAACAGAGAGAGAGTAACAGAGAGAGAGTAACAGAGAGAGTAACAGAGAGAGAGAGAGTAACAGAGAGAGAGTAACAGAGAGAGAGTAACAGAGAGAGAGTAACAGAGAGAGTAACAGAGAAAGAGAGTAACAGAGAGAGAGTAACAGAGAGAGAGTAACAGAGAAAGAGAAAGTAACAGAGAGAGAGTAACAGAGAGAGAGTAACAGAGAAAGAGAGTAACAGAGAGAGAGTAACAGAGAGAGTAACAGAGAGAGAGGTACAGAGAGAGTAACAGAGAGAGAGTAACAAAGAGAGAGAGTAACAGAGAGAGAGTAACAGAGAGAGAGGAACAGAGAGAGAGAGAGAGAGTAACAGAGAGAGAGGAACAAAGAGAGAGAGAGTAACAGAGAGAGAGTAAAGGAAAAGTGAGTGTGTCACTAAATATCATAATCTGGCATAGCCCACAGAGCCCACAGAGCCCACAGAGCCCACAGAGCCCAGAGAGCCCACAGAGCCCACAGAGCCCACAGAGCCCACAGAGCCCACAGAGCCCACAGAGCCCACAGAGCCCCCAGAGCCCACAGAGCCCACAGAGCCCACAGAGCCCACAGAGCCCAGAGCCCACAGAGCCCACAGAGCCCACAGAGCCCACAGAGCCCACAGAGCCCAGAGCCCACAGAGCCCACAGAGCCCACAGAGCCCACAGAGCCCACAGAGCCCACAGAGCCCACAGAGCCCACAGAGCCCACAGAGCCCACAGAGCCCACTCAACATTAGCTATGCATGAGGCCAGCTGCACAGAAGGCTACAGGATGGCAGGACATAATATTATGTCTGTTTTACTATGGCTTCTTTCTTTTCCATCTCAGGCCACAACGACAAATCGAAAAATACAGACCAAAGATACACTATATATACTGTATAGAATGAACAGACAAACATACACACACACACACACACACACACACACATATATCCCCCCGACACACACAAACAGCCACCCTCCCAACCATCACCAGTCGACTTACAAAGAGAAGCAGACACTTGTTCTCCCGGATGGCTCCGCAGCAGCCCAGGAATCCCAGGAGGAAGAGCAATCCCCCCATGGCCAGGACAATGTAGACCCCAGTGAAGAGCAGAGGGTTGGCTGCTACGATCTCCCTGAAGCCTGTAGGGTCCACCAGCACCCACACCCCTACACCCAGGAGGAAGGAGCCTCCCAGCTAGGAGAGAGAGAGAGAGGGAGGGAGAAAGAGAGCGAGAGAGGGAGAAAGAGAGAGAGAGGGAGAAAGAAAGAGAGGGAGAAAGAGAGAAAGAGGGGGGAGAAATAGAGAGAGAAAGAGAAAGAGAGTGGGTTTAGTTTAGGGTTAGTGCTATCCGGTCTCCTTGGGATAGTCTTGATATCAGCCCTCTGATTACAGTGAAGAGCAAAACGTGCCGCTCTGTTCTCGGCCAGCTGCAGTTTTTCTAGGTCCTTCTTTGCAGCACCTGACCCTAACCCTAACCTTAACCCCTAACCCTAACCTTAACCCCTAACCCTAACCTTAACCCCTAACCTTAACCTTAACCCCTAACCCTAACCTTAACCCCTAACCCTAACCTTAACCCCTAACCCTAACCTTAACCCCTAACCTTAACCCTAACCCTAACCTTAACCCTAACCTTAACCCTAACATTAACCCCTACCTAACCCTAACACTAACAACCCTACCCTAACCTAACCTTAACCCTTACTAACCCTAACCTTAACCCCTAATCCTAACCTTAACCCTTAACCCTAACCTTAACCCTTACCTAACCCTAACCCTAACCTTAACCCCTAACCTTAACCCCTAACCCTAACCTTAACCCCTAACCCTAACCTTAACCCCTAACCCCTAACCCTAACCTTAACCCTTACCTAACCCTAACCTTAACCCCTAATCCTAACCTTAACCCTTAACCCTAACCTTAACCCTTACCTAACCCTAACCCTAACCTTAACCCCTAACCTTAACCCCTAACCCTAACCTTAACCCCTAACCCTAACCTTAACCCCTAACCCTAACCTTAACCCCTACTCTAACCATAACCCTTACCTAACCCTATCCCTTACCTTAACCCCTAACCCTAACCTTAACCCCTAACCCTAACCATAACCCTTACCTAACCCTATCCCTTACCTTAACCTTTTTTAATGTCAACTTCAATGGGGTGACGTCAGAGTTGGGATGTCCCAAGGATACCAGATAGCAAGGACCATTAGTTTGGTTTATATGCACATCATTCATTACAATGAATGGAAGAAAGAGAACGTGTTCAGGTGAGGTGGGAAACCTAACACAGGCTTATGAAAACCTCACCAAAGAGGGAGGGAGGGAGGGATGGGGGAGAGGGAGAGATACGGGTACTGCAAGAGTAAATATAAATAAAGGGATGACTAGCAGATTCTATCTTTACCCACAACTGTTCATCTGTACCTTTAAAAGGGGGAATCAGCAGTTGCTACATCCATTTTTTTGACTTATAAATTAATAATATGTAGCCATTGATTCTTGAAGAATATAACTTATAAATGCCTCATGAGCTGAGTTCAACTGTCGTACACCCCATCAGAACCCAAAATACAAGCTTGTTAACACGCCAATGTTTGTAAACAAAGTAAATGTAAACAAACACTGTATAGCCTCAAAACCTGGTTAAAACTATACATTTTGTATCATGGATGGTCAGTCCTCGCATCCATAGCTCTGTCTATGAATTTGAGAGGGGTTAACATTTCTCCAGCTCCATCCCTCAGCTTTTTTACCGAAACAGATGATGGTTGCATTTAGGTGCGGAAGTTTGTGATAGGCTACATATTGTTCAAACATTAACATAGTGTATAAACACTACCCTGGCCAAAATAAAACCATGAAATAGTGAACTATTGAGGATGAAAGGGAGAGAGAGAGAGAGCTAAGAAGGAGGAAGGAGGGGAGAAGGAGAGGTAAAAGCCTTGTCTGTCTTATTGTCTTTATGCCTCAGCAGGGGGTGGGTTAAGGCCTATAAGGTAGGTCAGTGGGGGGCTTCAGCCTTGCCTCTACCTCTCAGAGTGAACCCCCCATCCCTCCTCCCCCTCTTCATCACTATTCCCTCCTCCCCCTCTATCACTAAACCTCTATTCAATTTTTTTCAATTTAATTTCAATTTATGGGCTTCATTGGCATGGGAAACGTGTGTTAACATTGCCAAAGCAAGTGAAGTAGATAGTAAACAAAAGTGAAATAAACAATAAATATTAACAGTAAACATTACACTCAGAAGTTTCAAAAGAATAAAGACATTTCAAATGTCATATTATGTATATATACAGTGTTGTAACAATGTGCAAATACAAGCCTCTATCTGCTTTCCCAGTGGGTGACTCTCTTTAAGTAAAGGGGGCTATTGAGGAGGAGGGGAGGGGCTAGAGATAGGAGCTTCATACATACACTCGTCACACCATCCCTTCCTGCTGGGAAAGAACTGGGTTTCTTCGATGAATGTCACATAAAAAAATCTGTCAAATGTTATAGCTATAGAAGCTATTTATTTTGGTTTAGAGAGTCAATGTTGTTGCCTCGTGGGAGGATCTGTTTGTCTGAGAATGGAAATGATGACAAATGTGTCTCAAACCTGAGACCAAAGGCCTGCAACTAGATCTGCCAGCACAATAATAAAGCCTCCATTTCATTGCCAATAACCTTAAATGGGAAGAGTACTGTTCAGTATGTATACCACAGGAGAAAAGTGCGTCAGGAGAATACTTACGAAGATGAGGAAGTTGAAGACGAACATGAGGTATTTGATGCAGCTCAGACAGTCTCCGTCCATGGCTGTCCCTGTCGCTGAAGCCTCCCCTAACCCCTGAGAGACAGAGAAAACACACACAAACAGGCTAGTTAATGAGTTCTGCCAATGCTTGCACACACATACAGTGGGGAAAAAAAGTATTTAGTCAGCCACCAATTGTGCAAGTTCTCCCACTTAAAAAGATGAGAGAGGCCTGTAATTTTCATCATAGGTACACGTCAACTATGACAGACAAATTGAGAAAAAAAAATCCAGAAAATCCCATTGTAGGATTTTTAATGAATTTATTTGCAAATTATGGTGGAAAATAAGTATTTGGTCACCTACAAACAAGCAACATTTCTGGCTCTCATAGACCTGTAACTTCTTCTTTAAGAGGCTCCTCTGTCCTCCACTCTTTACCTGTATTAATGGCACCTGTTTGAACTTGTTATCAGTATAAAAGACACCTGTCCACAACCTCAAACAGTCACACTCCAAACTTCACAATGGCCAAGACCAAAGAGCTGTCAAAGGACACCAAAAACAAAATTGTAGACCTGCACCAGGCTGGGAAGACTGAATCTGCAATAGGTAAGCAGCTTGGTTTGAAGAAATCAACTGTGAAAGCAATTATTAGGAAATGGAAGACATACAAGACCACTGATAATCTCCCTCGATCTGGGGCTCCAAGCAAAATCTCACCCCGTGGGGTCAAAATGATCACAAGAACGGTGAGCAAAAATCCCAGAACCACACGGGGGGACCTAGTGAATGACCTGCTGAGAGCTGGGACCAAAGTAACAAAGCCAACCATCAGTAACACACTACGCCGCCAGGGACTCAAATCCTGCAGTGCAAGACGTGTCCCCCTGCTTAAGCCAGTACATGTCCAGGCCCGTCTGAAGTGCATTTGGATGATCCAGAAGAGGATTGGGAGAATGTCATATGGTCAGATGAAACCAAAATATAACTTTTTTGGTAAAAACTCAACTCGTCATGTTTGGAGGACAAAGAATGCTGAGTTGCATCCAAAGAACACCATACCTACTGTGAAGCATGGGGTTGGAAACATCATGCTTTGGGGCTGTTTTTCTGCAAAGGGACCAGGACGACTGATCCGTGTAAAGGAAAGAATGAATGGGGCCATGTATCGTGAGATTTTGAGTGAAACCCTCCTTCCATCAGCAAGGGCATTGAAGATGAAACGTGGCTGGGTCTTTCAGCATGACAATGATCCCAAACACACCGCCCGGGCAACGAAGGAGTGGCTTCGTAAGAAGCATTTCAAGGTCCTGGAGTGGCCTAGCCAGTCTCCAGATCTCAACCCCATAGAAAATCTTTGGAGGGAGTTGAAAGTCTGTGTTGCCCAGCGACAGCCCCCAAAACATCACCGCTCTAGAGGAGATCTGCATGGAGGAATGGGCCAAAATACCAGCAACAGTGTGTGAAAACCTTGTGAAGACTTACAGAAAACGTTTGACCTGTGTCATTGCCAACAAAGGGTATATAACAAAGTATTGAGAAACTTTTGTTCTTGACCAAATACTTATTTTCCACCATAATTTGCAAATAAATTCATTAAAAATCCTACAATGTGATTTTCTGGATAGTTGACGTGTACCTATGATGAAAATTACAGGCCTCTCTCATCATTTTAAGTGGGAGAACTTGCACAATTGGTGGCTGACTAAATACTTGTTTTCCCCACTGTATATAGACAGACCTGTCATTTAAATGGATTCTGTTCTGTGAAGAAAACACACAACATGAAACTCAGCGCCCACTTTTTTAATGACTTCTGCCTGTCAAATGTAGCCTACACAAAGTGAGTAGCTGGCCCATACAGGGTTGTCATTACAGCCAATACAATCTCAACAGAAGAACAGCCACATTATCTCCACATGCATCCTGCACCAGCAACACTTCCTGCACCATCCCAGAAACCAGACCCCTACAGTACAGGTTGGGGCAGCAACATATCTGCAAAGTCACAACCACATACCTCAGTAGACCTCCCCCCCCCCCACACAACTTATGATAGTATTTACTAGCAAAACTTTGGACCTGGTTCGGTTCACCTGGAAGTGTCTGAATCCATCCCCCCTTCAGACTGAACTAAACAGCATCCACCCCCTCCCGTTCAGACTGAACTAAACAGCATCCACCCCCCTCCGTTCAGACTGAACTAAACAGCATCCACCCCCGTTCAGACTGAACTAAACAGCATCCATCCATCCCCCCTTCAGACTGAACTAAACAGCATCCATCCATCCCCCCTTCAGACTGAACTAAACAGCATCCATCCCCCGTTCAGACTGAACTAAACAGCATCCATCCCCCCCTCCGTTCAGACTGAACTAAACAGCATCCATCCCCCCTTCCGTTCAGACTGAACTAAACAGCATCCATCCATCCCCCCTTCAGACTGAACTAAACAGCATCCATCCATCCCCCCTTCAGACTGAACTAAACAGCATCCATCCATCCCCCCCTTCAGACTGAACTAAACAGCATCCATCCATCCCCCCTTTAGACTGAACTAAACAGCATCCATCCATCCCCCCTTCAGACTGAACTAAACAGCATCCATCCCCCCCTCCGTTCAGACTGAACTAAACAGCATCCATCCCTCCCCCTTCAGACTGAACTAAACAGCATCCATCCATCCCCCCTTCAGACTGAACTAAACAGCATCCATCCCCCGCTCCGTTCAGACTGAACTAAACAGCATCCATCCATCCCCCTTCAGACTGAACTAAACAGCATCCATCCATCCCCGTTCAGACTGAACTAAACAGCATCCATCCATCCCCCCTCCGTTCAGACTGAACTAAACAGCATCCATCCATCCCCCCTTCAGACTGAACTAAACAGCATCCATCCATCCCCCCTTCAGACTGAACTAAACAGCATCCATCCATCCCCCGTTCAGACTGAACTAAACAGCATCCATCCACCCCTTCAGACTGAACTAAACAGCATCCATCCCCCGTTCAGACTGAACTAAACAGCATCCACCCCCCCCTCCGTTCAGACTGAACTAAACAGCATCCATCCATCCCCCTTCAGACTGAACTAAACAGTATCCATCCATCCCCCCTTCAGACTGAACTAAACAGCATCCATCCATCCCCCTTCAGACTGAACTAAACAGCATCCATCCATCCCCCTTCAGACTGAACTAAACAGCATCCATCCATCCCCCCTTCAGACTGAACTAAACAGCATCCATCCATCCCCCCTTCAGACTGAACTAAACAGCATCCATCCATCTCCCCCTTTAGACTGAACTAAACAGCATCCATCCATCCCCCCTTCAGACTGAACTAAACAGCATCCATCCCCCTCCGTTCAGACTGAACTAAACAGCATCCATCCATCCCCCCTTCAGACTGAACTAAACAGCATCCATCCATCCCCCCTTCAGACTGAACTAAACAGCATCCATCCCCCGCTCCGTTCAGACTGAACTAAACAGCATCCATCCATCCCCCCTTCAGACTGAACTAAACAGCATCCATCCATCCCCCGTTCAGACTGAACTAAACAGCATCCATCCATCCCCCCCTCCGTTCAGACTGAACTAAACAGCATCCATCCATCCCCCCTTCAGACTGAACTAAACAGCATCCATCCATCCCCCCTTCAGACTGAACTAAACAGCATCCATCCATCCCCGTTCAGACTGAACTAAACAGCATCCATCCACCCCTTCAGACTGAACTAAACAGCATCCATCCCCCGTTCAGACTGAACTAAACAGCATCCACCCCCCTCCGTTCAGACTGAACTAAACAGCATCCATCCATCCCCCCTTCAGACTGAACTAAACAGCATCCATCCATCCCCACTTCAGACTGAACTAAACAGCATCCATCCATCCCCCCTTCAGACTGAACTAAACAGCATCCATCCATCCCCCCTTCAGACTGAACTAAACAGCATCCATCCATCCCCCTTCAGACTGAACTAAACAGCATCCATCCCCCCTTCAGACTGAACTAAACAGCATCCATCCATTCCCCCTTCAGACTGAACTAAACAGCATCCATCCCCCCTTCAGACTGAACTAAACAGCATCCATCCCCCTTCAGACTGAACTAAACAGCATCCATCCATCCCCCCTTTAGACTGAACTAAACAGCATCCATCCATCCCCCCTTCAGACTGAACTAAACAGCATCCATCCATCCCCCTTCAGACTGAACTAAACAGCATCCATCCCCCGTTCAGACTGAACTAAACAGCATCCATCCCCCCTCCGTTCAGACTGAACTAAACAGCATCCATCCCCCCTTCCGTTCAGACTGAACTAAACAGCATCCATCCATCCCCTTCAGACTGAACTAAACAGCATCCATCCATCCCCCCTTCAGACTGAACTAAACAGCATCCATCCATCCCCCCTTCAGACTGAACTAAACAGCATCCATCCATCCCCCCTTCAGACTGAACTAAACAGCATCCATCCACCCATTCAGACTGAACTAAACAGCATCCATCCCCCGTTCAGACTGAACTAAACAGCATCCATCCATCCCCCTTCAGACTGAACTAAACAGCATCCATCCCCCCCTCTGTTCAGACTGAACTAAACAGCATCCATCCATCCCCCCTTCAGACTGAACTAAACAGCATCCATCCCCCCCTCCGTTCAGACTGAACTAAACAGCATCCATCCATCCCCCCTTCAGACTGAACTAAACAGCATCCATCCATCCCCCCTTCAGACTGAACTAAACAGCATCCATCCCCCCTCCGTTCAGACTGAACTAAACAGCATCCATCCATCCCCCCTTCAGACTGAACTAAACAGCATCCATCCATCCCCCTTCAGACTGAACTAAACAGCATCCATCCATCCCCGTTCAGACTGAACTAAACAGCATCCATCCACCCCTTCAGACTGAACTAAACAGCATCCATCCCCCGTTCAGACTGAACTAAACAGCATCCACCCCCCTCCGTTCAGACTGAACTAAACAGCATCCATCCATCCCCCCTTCAGACTGAACTAAACAGCATCCATCCATCCCCCCTTCAGACTGAACTAAACAGCATCCATCCATCCCCCTTCAGACTGAACTAAACAGCATCCATCCATCCCCCTTCAGACTGAACTAAACAGCATCCATCCATCCCCCTTCAGACTGAACTAAACAGCATCCATCCCCCTTCAGACTGAACTAAACAGCATCCATCCATTCCCCCTTCAGACTGAACTAAACAGCATCCACCCCCTTCAGACTGAACTAAACAGCATCCATCCCCCCTTCAGACTGAACTAAACAGCATCCATCCATCCCCCCTTCAGACTGAACTAAACAGCATCCATCCATCCCCCCTTCAGACTGAACTAAACAGCATCCATCCCCCCTTCAGACTGAACTAAACAGCATCCATCCATCCCCCCTTCAGACTGAACTAAACAGCATCCATCCATCCCCCGTTCAGACTGAACTAAACAGCATCCATCCACCCCCTTCAGACTGAACTAAACAGCATCCATCCATCCCCCCTTCAGACTGAACTAAACAGCATCCATCCATCCCCCCTTCAGACTGAACTAAACAGCATCCATCCATCCCCCCTTCAGACTGAACTAAACAGCATCCATCCACCCCCTTCAGACTGAACTAAACAGCATCCATCCATCCCCCCTTCAGACTGAACTAAACAGCATCCATCCATCCCCCTTCAGACTGAACTAAACAGCATCCATCCATCCCCCTTCAGACTGAACTAAACAGCATCCATCCATCCCCCTTCAGACTGAACTAAACAGCATCCATCCATCCCCCCTTCAGACTAAACTAAACAGCATCCATCCCCCTTCAGACTGAACTAAACAGCATCCATCCATCCCCCCTTCAGACTGAACTAAACAGCATCCATCCATCCCCCCTTCAGACTGAACTAAACAGCATCCATCCACCCCCTTCAGACTGAACTAAACAGCATCCATCCATCCCCCTTCAGACTGAACTAAACAGCATCCATCCATCCCCCCTTCAGACTGAACTAAACAGCATCCATCCCCCCTTCAGACTGAACTAAACAGCATCCATCCATCCCCCTTCAGACTGAACTAAACAGCATCCATCCATCCCCCCTTCAGACTGAACTAAACAGCATCCATCCATCCCCCCTTCAGACTGAACTAAACAGCATCCATCCATCCCCCTCCGTTCAGACTGAACTAAACAGCATCCACCCCCCTTCAGACTGAACTAAACAGCATCCATCCCCCCCTCCGTTCAGACTGAACTAAACAGCATCCACCCCCCTTCAGACTGAACTAAACAGCATCCATCCCCCCTTCAGACTGAACTAAACAGCATCCATCCATCCCCCCTTCAGACTGAACTAAACAGCATCCATCCATCCCCCCCTTCAGACTGAACTAAACAGCATCCATCCATCCCCCCTTCAGACTGAACTAAACAGCATCCATCCATCCCCTTCAGACTGAACTAAACAGCATCCTTCCCCCCTTCAGACTGAACTAAACAGCATCCAGCCATCCCCCTTCAGACTGAACTAAACAGCATCCATCCATCCCCCTTCAGACTGAACTAAACAGCATCCATCCATCCCCCTTCAGACTGAACTAAACAGCATCCATCCATCCCCCCTTCAGACTGAACTAAACAGCATCCTTCCCCCCTTAAAACTGAACTAAACAGCATCCATCCATCCCCCCTTCAGACTGAACTAAACAGCATCCATCCCCCTTCAGACTGAACTAAACAGCATCCATCCATCCCCCTTCAGACTGAACTAAACAGCATCCATCCATCCCCCCTTCAGACTGAACTAAACAGCATCCATCCATCCCCCTTCAGACTGAACTAAACAGCATCCATCCATCCCCCTTCAGACTGAACTAAACAGCATCCATCCATCCCCCTTCAGACTGAACTAAACAGCATCCATCCCCCCTTCAGACTGAACTAAACAGCATCCATCCATCCCCCCTTCAGACTGAACTAAACAGCATCCATCCCCCCTTCAGACTGAACTAAACAGCATCCATCCATCCCCCTTCAGACTGAACTAAACAGCATCCATCCATCCCCCCTTCAGACTGAACTAAACAGCATCCATCCATCCCCCTTCAGACTGAACTAAACAGCATCCATCCATCCCCCCTTCAGACTGAACTAAACAGCATCCATCCATCCCCCCTTCAGACTGAACTAAACAGCATCCATCCATCCCCCTTCAGACTGAACTAAACAGCATCCATCCACCCCCCTTCAGACTGAACTAAACAGCATCCATCCATCCCCCCTTCAGACTGAACTAAACAGCATCCATCCATCCCCCTTCAGACTGAACTAAACAGCATCCATCCATCCCCCCTTCAGACTGAACTAAACAGCATCCATCCACCCCCTTCAGACTGAACTAAACAGCATCCATCCATCCCCCTTCAGACTGAACTAAACAGCATCCATCCATCCCCCTTCAGACTGAACTAAACAGCATCCATCCATCCCCCCTTCAGACTGAACTAAACAGCATCCATCCATCCCCCTTCAGACTGAACTAAACAGCATCCATCCATCCCCCTTCAGACTGAACTAAACAGCATCCATCCCCCCTTCAGACTGAACTAAACAGCATCCATCCATCCCCCCTTCAGACTGAACTAAACAGCATCCATCCATCCCCCCTTCAGACTGAACTAAACAGCATCCATCCACCCCCCCTTCAGACTGAACTAAACAGCATCCATCCATCCCCCTTCAGACTGAACTAAACAGCATCCATCCATCCCCCCTTCAGACTGAACTAAACAGCATCCATCCATCCCCCCTTCAGACTGAACTAAACAGCATCCATCCCCCTTCAGACTGAACTAAACAGCATCCATCCCCCCTTCAGACTGAACTAAACAGCATCCATCCATCCCCCTTCAGACTGAACTAAACAGCATCCATCCCCCTTCAGACTGAACTAAACAGCATCCATCCATCCCCCCTTCAGACTGAACTAAACAGCATCCATCCATCCCCCCTTCAGACTGAACTAAACAGCATCCATCCCCCCTTCAGACTGAACTAAACAGCATCCATCCCCCCTTCAGACTGAACTAAACAGCATCCATCCCCCCTTCAGACTGAACTAAACAGCATCCATCCATCCCCCCTTCAGACTGAACTAAACAGCATCCATCCATCCCCCTTCAGACTGAACTAAACAGCATCCATCCCCCCGTTCAGACTGAACTAAACAGCATCCATCCCCCTTCAGACTGAACTAAACAGCATCCATCCATCCCCCTTCAGACTGAACTAAACAGCATCCATCCATCCCCCCTTCAGACTGAACTAAACAGCATCCATCCCCCTTCAGACTGAACTAAACAGCATCCATCCATCCCCCCTTCAGACTGAACTAAACAGCATCCATCCATCCCCCCTTCAGACTGAACTAAACAGCATCCATCCCCCCTTCAGACTGAACTAAACAGCATCCATCCCCCTTCAGACTGAACTAAACAGCATCCATCCCCCGTTCAGACTGAACTAAACAGCATCCATCCATCCCCCCCTTCAGACTGAACTAAACAGCATCCATCCATCCCCTTCAGACTGAACTAAACAGCATCCATCCCCCCTTCAGACTGAACTAAACAGCATCCATCCCCCGTTCAGACTGAACTAAACAGCATCCATCCATCCCCCCCTTCAGACTGAACTAAACAGCATCCATCCCCCGTTCAGACTGAACTAAACAGCATCCATCCATCCCCCTTCAGACTGAACTAAACAGCATCCATCCATCCCCCTTCAGACTGAACTAAACAGCATCCATCCATCCCCCCTTCAGACTGAACTAAACAGCATCCATCCATCCCCCCTTCAGACTGAACTAAACAGCATCCATCCATCCCCCCTTCAGACTGAACTAAACAGCATCCATCCATCCCCCGTTCAGACTGAACTAAACAGCATCCATCCACCCCTTCAGACTGAACTAAACAGCATCCATCCATCCCCCTTCAGACTGAACTAAACAGCATCCATCCATCCCCCCTTCAGACTGAACTAAACAGCATCCATCCATCCCCCCTTCAGACTGAACTAAACAGCATCCATCCACCCCCTTCAGACTGAACTAAACAGCATCCATCCATCCCCCCTTCAGACTGAACTAAACAGCATCCATCCATCCCCTTCAGACTGAACTAAACAGCATCCATCCATCCCCCCTTCAGACTGAACTAAACAGCATCCATCCATCCCCCCTTCAGACTGAACTAAACAGCATCCATCCATCCCCCCTTCAGACTGAACTAAACAGCATCCATCCCCCCTTCAGACTGAACTAAACAGCATCCATCCATCCCCCCTTCAGACTGAACTAAACAGCATCCATCCATCCCCCCTTCAGACTGAACTAAACAGCATCCATCCACCCCCCTTCAGACTGAACTAAACAGCATCCATCCATCCCCCTTCAGACTGAACTAAACAGCATCCATCCATCCCCCCTTCAGACTGAACTAAACAGCATCCATCCATCCCCTTCAGACTGAACTAAACAGCATCCATCCATCCCCCTTCAGACTGAACTAAACAGCATCCATCCATCCCCCTTCAGACTGAACTAAACAGCATCCATCCATCCCCCCCTTCAGACTGAACTAAACAGCATCCATCCATCCCCCCTTCAGACTGAACTAAACAGCATCCATCCCCCCCTTCAGACTGAACTAAACAGCATCCATCTCCCCCTTCAGACTGAACTAAACAGCATCCATCCCCCTTCAGACTGAACTAAACAGCATCCATCCATCCCCCTTCAGACTGAACTAAACAGCATCCATCCATCCCCCCTTCAGACTGAACTAAACAGCATCCATCCATCCCCCCTTCAGACTGAACTAAACAGCATCCATCCATCCCCCTTCAGACTGAACTAAACAGCATCCATCCCCCCTTCAGACTGAACTAAACAGCATCCATCCCCCCTTCAGACTGAACTAAACAGCATCCATCCATCCCCCCTTCAGACTGAACTAAACAGCATCCATCCATCCCCCTTCAGACTGAACTAAACAGCATCCATCCATCCCCTTCAGACTGAACTAAACAGCATCCATCCCCCCCCCTTCAGACTGAACTAAACAGCATCCATCCATCCCCCCTTCAGACTGAACTAAACAGCATCCATCCCCCGTTCAGACTGAACTAAACAGCATCCATCCATCCCCTTCAGACTGAACTAAACAGCATCCATCCATCCCCCCTTCAGACTGAACTAAACAGCATCCATCCATCCCCCCTTCAGACTGAACTAAACAGCATCCATCCATCCCCCCTTCAGACTGAACTAAACAGCATCCATCCATCCCCCCTTCAGACTGAACTAAACAGCATCCATCCATCCCCCGCTTCAGACTGAACTAAACAGCATCCATCCACCCCCTTCAGACTGAACTAAACAGCATCCATCCATCCCCCTTCAGACTGAACTAAACAGCATCCATCCATCCCCCCTTCAGACTGAACTAAACAGCATCCATCCATCCCCTTCAGACTGAACTAAACAGCATCCATCCATCCCCCTTCAGACTGAACTAAACAGCATCCATCCATCCCCCCTTCAGACTGAACTAAACAGCATCCATCCATCCCCCTTCAGACTGAACTAAACAGCATCCATCCATCCCCCCTTCAGACTGAACTAAACAGCATCCATCCATCCCCCCTTCAGACTGAACTAAACAGCATCCATCCATCCCCCCTTCAGACTGAACTAAACAGCATCCATCCATCCCCCTTCAGACTGAACTAAACAGCATCCATCCATCCCCCTTCAGACTGAACTAAACAGCATCCATCCATCCCCCCTTCAGACTGAACTAAACAGCATCCATCCATCCCCCCTTCAGACTGAACTAAACAGCATCCATCCATCCCCCCTTCAGACTGAACTAAACAGCATCCATCCATCCCCCTTCAGACTGAACTAAACAGCATCCATCCATCCCCCCTTCAGACTGAACTAAACAGCATCCATCCACCCCCTTCAGACTGAACTAAACAGCATCCATCCACCCCTTCAGACTGAACTAAACAGCATCCATCCATCCCCCCTTCAGACTGAACTAAACAGCATCCATTCCCCCTTCAGACTGAACTAAACAGCATCCATCCATCCCCCCTTCAGACTGAACTAAACAGCATCCATCCATCCCCCTTCAGACTGAACTAAACAGCATCCATCTCCCCGTTCAGACTGAACTAAACAGCATCCATCCATCCCCCTTCAGACTGAACTAAACAGCATCCATCCATCCCCCCTTCAGACTGAACTAAACAGCATCCATCCATCCCCCCTTCAGACTGAACTAAACAGCATCCATCCATCCCCCCTTCAGACTGAACTAAACAGCATCCATCCATCCCCGTTTCAGACTGAACTAAACAGCATCCATCCCCCCCTTCAGACTGAACTAAACAGCATCCATCCATCCCCCTTCAGACTGAACTAAACAGCATCCATCCATCCCCCCTTCAGACTGAACTAAACAGCATCCATCCCCCTTCAGACTGAACTAAACAGCATCCATCCATCCCCCTTCAGACTGAACTAAACAGCATCCATCCATCCCCCCTTCAGACTGAACTAAACAGCATCCATCCATCCCCCTTCAGACTGAACTAAACAGCATCCATCCATCCCCCTTCAGACTGAACTAAACAGCATCCATCCATCCCCCCTTCAGACTGAACTAAACAGCATCCATCCACCCCCCTTCAGACTGAACTAAACAGCATCCATCCATCCCCCTTCAGACTGAACTAAACAGCATCCATCCATCCCCCCTTCAGACTGAACTAAACAGCATCCATCCATCCCCCTTCAGACTGAACTAAACAGCATCCATCCTCCCCCCTTCAGACTGAACTAAACAGCATCCATCCATCCCCCTTCAGACTGAACTAAACAGCATCCATCCATCCCCCCTTCAGACTGAACTAAACAGCATCCATCCCCCCTTCAGACTGAACTAAACAGCATCCATCCATCCCCCTTCAGACTGAACTAAACAGCATCCATCCATCCCCCCTTCAGACTGAACTAAACAGCATCCATCCATCCCCCTTCAGACTGAACTAAACAGCATCCATCCATCCCCCCCTTCAGACTGAACTAAACAGCATCCATCCATCCCCCCTTCAGACTGAACTAAACAGCATCCATCCATCCCCCCTTCAGACTGAACTAAACAGCATCCATCCATCCCCCTTCAGACTGAACTAAACAGCATCCATCCATCCCCCCTTCAGACTGAACTAAACAGCATCCATCCACCCCTTCAGACTGAACTAAACAGCATCCATCCATCCCCCTTCAGACTGAACTAAACAGCATCCATCCATCCCCTTCAGACTGAACTAAACAGCATCCATCCATCCCCCCTTCAGACTGAACTAAACAGCATCCATCCATCCCCCCTTCAGACTGAACTAAACAGCATCCATCCATCCCCCTTCAGACTGAACTAAACAGCATCCATCCATCCCCCTTCAGACTGAACTAAACAGCATCCATCCACCCCCTTCAGACTGAACTAAACAGCATCCATCCACCCCCCTTCAGACTGAACTAAACAGCATCCATCCATCCCCCCTTCAGACTGAACTAAACAGCATCCATCCATCCCCCTTCAGACTGAACTAAACAGCATCCATCCATCCCCCCTTCAGACTGAACTAAACAGCATCCATCCATCCCCCTTCAGACTGAACTAAACAGCATCCATCCATCCCCCCTTCAGACTGAACTAAACAGCATCCATCCATCCCCCTTTCAGACTGAACTAAACAGCATCCATCCATCCCCCCTTCAGACTGAACTAAACAGCATCCATCCATCCCCCCTTCAGACTGAACTAAACAGCATCCATCCCCCTTCAGACTGAACTAAACAGCATCCATCCATCCCCCTTCAGACTGAACTAAACAGCATCCATCCATCCCCCCTTCAGACTGAACTAAACAGCATCCATCCATCCCCCCCTTCAGACTGAACTAAACAGCATCCATCCATCCCCCTTCAGACTGAACTAAACAGCATCCATCCCCCCTTCAGACTGAACTAAACAGCATCCATCCATCCCCCCTTCAGACTGAACTAAACAGCATCCATCCATCCCCCTTCAGACTGAACTAAACAGCATCCATCCATCCCCCCTTCAGACTGAACTAAACAGCATCCATCCATCCCCCTTCAGACTGAACTAAACAGCATCCATCCCCCCCTCCGTTCAGACTGAACTAAACAGCATCCATCCATCCCCCCTTCAGACTGAACTAAACAGCATCCATCCATCCCCCCTTCAGACTGAACTAAACAGCATCCATCCATCCCCCCTTCAGACTGAACTAAACAGCATCCATCCATCCCCCTTCAGACTGAACTAAACAGCATCCATCCATCCCCCTTCAGACTGAACTAAACAGCATCCATCCATCCCCCTTCAGACTGAACTAAACAGCATCCATCCATCCCCCTTCAGACTGAACTAAACAGCATCCATCCATCCCCCCTTCAGACTGAACTAAACAGCATCCATCCATCCCCCTTCAGACTGAACTAAACAGCATCCATCACCCCCCGTTCAGACTGAACTAAACAGCATCCATCCATCCCCCCTTCAGACTGAACTAAACAGCATCCATCCATCCCCCCTTCAGACTGAACTAAACAGCATCCATCCATCCCCCCTTCAGACTGAACTAAACAGCATCCATCCATCCCCTTCAGACTGAACTAAACAGCATCCATCCATCCCCCCTTCAGACTGAACTAAACAGCATCCATCCATCCCCCTTCAGACTGAACTAAACAGCATCCATCCATCCCCCTTCAGACTGAACTAAACAGCATCCATCCATCCCCCTTCAGACTGAACTAAACAGCATCCATCCTCCCCGTTCAGACTGAACTAAACAGCATCCATCCATCCCCCCTTCAGACTGAACTAAACAGCATCCATCCCCCCCCCCTTCAGACTGAACTAAACAGCATCCATCCATCCCCCCTTCAGACTGAACTAAACAGCATCCATCCATCCCCCCTTCAGACTGAACTAAACAGCATCCATCACCCCCTTCAGACTGAACTAAACAGCATCCATCCATCCCCCTTCAGACTGAACTAAACAGCATCCATCCATCCCCCTTCAGACTGAACTAAACAGCATCCATCCATCCCCCTTCAGACTGAACTAAACAGCATCCATCCATCCCCCCTTCAGACTGAACTAAACAGCATCCATCCATCCCCCCTTCAGACTGAACTAAACAGCATCCATCCATCCCCCCTTCAGACTGAACTAAACAGCATCCATTCCCCCTTCAGACTGAACTAAACAGCATCCATCCACCCCCTTCAGACTGAACTAAACAGCATCCATCCATCCCCCCTTCAGACTGAACTAAACAGCATCCATCCATCCCCCTTCAGACTGAACTAAACAGCATCCATCACCCCCTTCAGACTGAACTAAACAGCATCCATCCATCCCCCTTCAGACTGAACTAAACAGCATCCATCCATCCCCCCTTCAGACTGAACTAAACAGCATCCATCCATCCCCCTTCAGACTGAACTAAACAGCATCCATCCATCCCCCCTTCAGACTGAACTAAACAGCATCCATCCCCCCCTTCAGACTGAACTAAACAGCATCCATCCATCCCCCTTCAGACTGAACTAAACAGCATCCATCCATCCCCCTTCAGACTGAACTAAACAGCATCCATCCATCCCCCTTCAGACTGAACTAAACAGCATCCATCCATCCCCCCTTCAGACTGAACTAAACAGCATCCATCCCCCCTTCAGACTGAACTAAACAGCATCCATCCATCCCCCCTTCAGACTGAACTAAACAGCATCCATCCACCCCCTTCAGACTGAACTAAACAGCATCCATCCATCCCCCCTTCAGACTGAACTAAACAGCATCCATCCATCCCCCTTCAGACTGAACTAAACAGCATCCATCCATCCCCCTTCAGACTGAACTAAACAGCATCCATCCATCCCCCCTTCAGACTGAACTAAACAGCATCCATCCATCCCCCTTCAGACTGAACTAAACAGCATCCATCCATCCCCTTCAGACTGAACTAAACAGCATCCATCCATCCCCTTCAGACTGAACTAAACAGCATCCATCCATCCCCCGTTCAGACTGAACTAAACAGCATCCATCCATCCCCTTCAGACTGAACTAAACAGCATCCATCCCCCCTTCAGACTGAACTAAACAGCATCCATCCATCCCCCTTCAGACTGAACTAAACAGCATCCATCCATCCCCCCTTCAGACTGAACTAAACAGCATCCATCCATCCCCTTCAGACTGAACTAAACAGCATCCATCCATCCCCCCTTCAGACTGAACTAAACAGCATCCATCCCCCTTCAGACTGAACTAAACAGCATCCATCCATCCCCCCTTCAGACTGAACTAAACAGCATCCATCCCCCTTCAGACTGAACTAAACAGCATCCATCCATCCCCCCTTCAGACTGAACTAAACAGCATCCATCCATCCCCCGTTCAGACTGAACTAAACAGCATCCATCCATCCCCCCTTCAGACTGAACTAAACAGCATCCATCCATCCCCCTTCAGACTGAACTAAACAGCATCCATCCATCCCCCTTCAGACTGAACTAAACAGCATCCATCCACCCCCCTTCAGACTGAACTAAACAGCATCCATCCATCCCTCCGTTCAGACTGAACTAAACAGCATCCATCCATCCCCCTTCAGACTGAACTAAACAGCATCCACCCCCCTTCAGACTGAACTAAACAGCATCCATCCACCCCCTTCAGACTGAACTAAACAGCATCCATCCATCCCCCCTTCAGAATGAACTAAACAGCATCCATCCATCCCCCTTCAGACTGAACTAAACAGCATCCATCCATCCCCCCTTCAGACTGAACTAAACAGCATCCATCCATCCCCCTTCAGACTGAACTAAACAGCATCCATCCATCCCCCTTCAGACTGAACTAAACAGCATCCATCCATCCCTCCTTCAGACTGAACTAAACAGCATCCATCCATCCCCCCTTCAGACTGAACTAAACAGCATCCATCCATCCCCCTTCAGACTGAACTAAACAGCATCCATCCCCTTCAGACTGAACTAAACAGCATCCATCCCCCCTTCAGACTGAACTAAACAGCATCCATCCATCCCCCTTCAGACTGAACTAAACAGCATCCATCCATCCCCCCTTCAGACTGAACTAAACAGCATCCATCCATCCCCCTTCAGACTGAACTAAACAGCATCCATCCCCCCTTCAGACTGAACTAAACAGCATCCATCCATCCCCCCTTCAGACTGAACTAAACAGCATCCATCCCCCGCTTCAGACTGAACTAAACAGCATCCATCCATCCCCCTTCAGACTGAACTAAACAGCATCCATCCATCCCCCTTCAGACTGAACTAAACAGCATCCATCCATCCCCCCCTCCGTTCAGACTGAACTAAACAGCATCCATCCATCCCCCCTTCAGAATGAACTAAACAGCATCCATCCATCCCCCCTTCAGACTGAACTAAACAGCATCCATCCATCCCCCCTTCAGACTGAACTAAACAGCATCCATCCATCCCCCTTCAGACTGAACTAAACAGCATCCATCCATCCCCCCTTCAGACTGAACTAAACAGCATCCATCCCCCCCTCCGTTCAGACTGAACTAAACAGCATCCATCCATCCCCCCTTCAGACTGAACTAAACAGCATCCATCCCCCCCTCCGTTCAGACTGAACTAAACAGCATCCATCCATCCTCCCTTTCAGACTGAACTAAACAGCATCCATCCATCCCCCTTCAGACTGAACTAAACAGCATCCACCCCCCCTTCAGACTGAACTAAACAGCATCCATCCATCCATCCCCTTCAGACTGAACTAAACAGCATCCATCCACCCCCCTTCAGACTGAACTAAACAGCATCCATCCATCCCCCCTTCAGACTGAACTAAACAGCATCCATCCATCCCCCCTTCAGACTGAACTAAACAGCATCCATCCATCCCCCCTTCAGACTGAACTAAACAGCATCCATCCATCCCCCCTTCAGACTGAACTAAACAGCATCCATCCCCCCTTCAGACTGAACTAAACAGCATCCACCCCCCCCGTTCAGACTGAACTAAACAGCATCCATCCATCCCCCCTTCAGACTGAACTAAACAGCATCCATCCATCCCCCTTCAGACTGAACTAAACAGCATCCATCCATCCCCCCTTCAGAATGAACTAAACAGCATCCATCCATCCCCCTTCAGACTGAACTAAACAGCATCCATCCATCCCCCCTTCAGACTGAACTAAACAGCATCCATCCCCCTTCAGACTGAACTAAACAGCATCCATCCCCCCTTCAGACTGAACTAAACAGCATCCATCCATCCCCCCTTCAGACTGAACTAAACAGCATCCATCCATCCCCCCTTCAGACTGAACTAAACAGCATCCATCCATCCCCTTCAGACTGAACTAAACAGCATCCATCCCCCCTTCAGACTGAACTAAACAGCATCCATCCATCCCCCCTTCAGACTGAACTAAACAGCATCCATCCCCCGTTCAGACTGAACTAAGCAGCATCCATCCATCCCCCCTTCAGACTGAACTAAACAGCATCCATCCATCCCCCTTCAGACTGAACTAAACAGCATCCATCCATCCCCCCCTCCGTTCAGACTGAACTAAACAGCATCCATCCATCCCCCTTCAGAATGAACTAAACAGCATCCATCCATCCCCCCTTCAGACTGAACTAAACAGCATCCATCCATCCCCCCTTCAGACTGAACTAAACAGCATCCATCCATCCCCCTTCAGACTGAACTAAACAGCATCCATCCATCCCCCTTCAGACTGAACTAAACAGCATCCATCCCCCCCTCCGTTCAGACTGAACTAAACAGCATCCATCCATCCCCCTTCAGACTGAACTAAACAGCATCCATCCCCCCCTCCGTTCAGACTGAACTAAACAGCATCCATCCATCCTCCCTTCAGACTGAACTAAACAGCATCCATCCATCCCCCTTCAGACTGAACTAAACAGCATCCACCCCCCCTTCAGACTGAACTAAACAGCATCCATCCATCCATCCCCTTCAGACTGAACTAAACAGCATCCATCCACCCCCTTCAGACTGAACTAAACAGCATCCATCCATCCCCCTTCAGACTGAACTAAACAGCATCCATCCATCCCCCTTCAGACTGAACTAAACAGCATCCATCCATCCCCCCTTCAGACTGAACTAAACAGCATCCATCCATCCCCCCTTCAGACTGAACTAAACAGCATCCATCCCCCTTCAGACTGAACTAAACAGCATCCATCCCCCGTTCAGACTGAACTAAACAGCATCCATCCATCCCCCCTTCAGACTGAACTAAACAGCATCCATCCATCCCCCTTCAGACTGAACTAAACAGCATCCATTCCCCGTTCAGACTGAACTAAACAGCATCCATCCATCCCCCCTTCAGACTGAACTAAACAGCATCCATCCATCCCCCCTTCAGACTGAACTAAACAGCATCCATCCATCCCCCCTTCAGACTGAACTAAACAGCATCCATCCATCCCCCGTTCAGACTGAACTAAACAGCATCCACCCCCCCTTCAGACTGAACTAAACAGCATCCATCCATCCCCTTCAGACTGAACTAAACAGCATCCATCCATCCCCCCTTCAGACTGAACTAAACAGCATCCATCCATCCCCCCTTCAGACTGAACTAAACAGCATCCATCCATCCCCCCTTCAGACTGAACTAAACAGCATCCATCCCCCCTTCAGAATGAACTAAACAGCATCCATCCATCCCCCTTCAGACTGAACTAAACAGCATCCATCCCTCCGTTCAGACTGAACTAAACAGCATCCATCCATCCCCCCTTCAGACTGAACTAAACAGCATCCATCCATCCCCCCTTCAGACTGAACTAAACAGCATCCATCCATCCCCCCTTCAGACTGAACTAAACAGCATCCATCCATCCCCCCTTCAGACTGAACTAAACAGCATCCATCCCCCCTTCAGACTGAACTAAACAGCATCCATCCCCCTTCAGACTGAACTAAACAGCATCCATCCATCCCCCTTCAGACTGAACTAAACAGCATCCATCCATCCCCCCTTCAGACTGAACTAAACAGCATCCATCCATCCCTCCTTCAGAATGAACTAAACAGCATCCATCCATCCCCCTTCAGACTGAACTAAACAGCATCCATCCATCCCCCTTCAGACTGAACTAAACAGCATCCATCCCCCCTTCAGACTGAACTAAACAGCATCCATCCATCCCCCCTTCAGACTGAACTAAACAGCATCCATCCATCCCCCTTCAGACTGAACTAAACAGCATCCATCCATCCCCCCCTTCAGACTGAACTAAACAGCATCCATCCATCCCCCCTTCAGACTGAACTAAACAGCATCCATCCACCCCCCGTTCAGACTGAACTAAACAGCATCCATCCATCCCCCCTTCAGACTGAACTAAACAGCAGACGGGATTAGACAAGTTCAAATCACAGCTGAGGCTTCAGGCAGCTCACCTGCTGCTCAAAGCCATCAAGCCCTGGATCGATAGATAGTGCCCTGGTCTTAACCACTGAGTGCCTCGGAGTCAGAAAAGAGAGATTGCCTAGAGGAGTTTTCACAGCAGATCAGGCTAGAGGAAAAAGCAGCCAGAAGATTAGGAGATTACAGTCCGAAGCCAGAAAGAAAGACTGGGAAAATGGAAGCCATTTCCACCTATTTTTTTTTTTTTAACAGCTTGGCAGTGTGTGTGAGGAGTCGATCAGGTCTATTCACAACTCCTACACTCCCTAAAGGCTAGAGCAGGGTGTTTGGCTATTTCCATAGAATTTATTCTCTGCCAGTTCGGAGCCTGGGTCCAGTCTATCAGTTGAAATAATATAAATAATTATAACTATATAACAGTAGCAGATAGTAATGAATGAACGCTCCTTCCCAAAGCCCCTTAATATATAGCTGCCTCATGGGTTTTCTTTGCTAGTGTTTTAGAGAATACCCAGGGGTGTAATTTAGGGGCAGGGTGTGAAGGGGGGGGTGTGTTCTTACGTATGTGTGTGTGTGTGTGTGTGTGTGTGTGTGTGTGTGTGTGTGTGCGTGCGGGCATCAGTGTGTGTGTGTGTGTGAGTGTGTGTCTGGTACAGGGACAGGACATAAGGACAGGACATAAGGACAGGACAGAAGGACAGGACAGAAGGACAGGACAGAAGGACAGGACAGAAGGACAGGACCGACATGCTGTCCTGATAGAAAAGTGTTGTCCTTCATTAGGCTGGAGTGCTTTCCTGTATGGGCCTCATCAGAGAGAGTGTGTTGGTGTCAGGGAGAACAGTGGGCCATTACATTAAAAGGGAGAAGGGCCCTTACTAGAGGATGTGCTGTAAACTCTTAAAATGCCCTGGAACACAAAACCTGTCGCTGCTTTAGATCATGCAGATTGAACCAAGTGCTGACTAAACAGTGTCCATCTTAAAGTAACTGTCCAGTGAAAATCTCACTTTTAAAAGTTCATATTCTGTTAACTCATATCTAAATAATGTTGTTGACTCGTCCTCTGGTCATATTGTGGCCAACGCATAAATTGGAGAGAAAAAAACCCACTTCAAAAACGCCACTTCAAACTATCTCATTCAGACCGTTTAAAAAAATGCTTGCTATTTCCTCAAGGAACATGATGTCATCTCCCTGAGGAGGATGAACCAGCAAATCAGCGGTCTAGATGAGGATGAGCTGGCCAGTCAGCGGTCTACTAGCATGAATATTGTTGCATGAATATTTGTAATGACTGGTATACGCCCACACCATTCTGTTGTTGGGGTACGCCCACACCATTCTGTTGTTGGGGTACGCCCACACCATTCTGTTGTTGGGGTACGCCCACACCATTCTGTTGTTGGGGTCCGCCCACACCATTCTGTTGTTGGGGTACGCCCACACCATTCTGTTGTTGGGGTACGCCCACACCATTCTGTTGTTGGGGTCCGCCCACACCATTCTGTTGTTGGGGTCCGCCCACACCATTCTGTTGTTGGGGTCCGCCCACACCATTCTGTTGTTGGGGTCCGCCCACACCATTCCAACACAGAAAAAGCTGCATTTTAACATTCTTCATTTTAAATTGGAATAAATCTATTTCATATAGTAATTATCGGTCATATTTCATAGAAATCTGGAAACACTGGGGCAGTTACTTTAACAAGAGAGTAACTAAGTACAGACTGGGTGCCTCAAAAGGAACTCTTTGTGCTCTGTGCTCCTGCCTCCGCTTTAATGTGTCTCTCTGACATTAACGATTTCTCTGATTCTGCAATATGGTTCTTCAATATCAAACACAAACAAAAGCTTCCTTCATTTTCCTGATGATTATTCCCTCCACCTCTCCATCCCTCCCTCCTCCCTCCCTCCCTCCCTCCCTCCTCCCTCCCTCCTTCCATCCTCCCTCCCTCCTTCCATCCTCCCCATAGAGACAGAGGAAATTGATTTAGAGCCTTGGTTAAATACCTCCTCTCAATCATCATAATACGCTAAGGTATTGATCATCCCTCCTGGCGATTCGCTAAGAGCCAGATAGCCTCGCCTCTCGTAGCAAATGAACCTTTTTAAATCAGCCCTACACACACACACACACACACACACACACTCCCCCCCTTTACCGGAGGTCTTAATTGAGATATGCAGATATTACAGCTCACAGAAAATGGAAAGTGTCCAGAGGTCTTCTTTCTCTTATCCCTCCAGCTCCCTCTCTCCAATCCCCTGGAACCATTTACTACAGGTCTGAGGGATGAAGGAGAGGAGGAGGAGGAGGGAGGAGGAGGAGGAGGAGGAAGGGGGAGGAAGAGGAGGAAGGGGGAGATACACGGCTGGAAAGTCTCTCACAGCCTAACTCATGCTTAAAGCTCCAAACAAATTGTCTGAGCTTTCTCTCTCAATTCAATTTCAATTTAAGGGGTTTTATTGGCATGGGAAACGTATGTTAACATTGCCAAAGCAAGTGAAATAGATAATAAACAAAAGTGAATTAAACAATAAAAAACGAACAGTAAATATTACACTCACAAAAGTTCCAAAATAATAGAGACATTTCATATATCATATTATGTCTATATACAGTTTGTAACGATGTGCAAATAGTTTAAGTATAAAAGGGAAAATAAATAAACATAACTATGGATTGTATTTACAATGGTGTTTGTTCTTCACTGGTTGCCCTTTTCTTGTGGCAACAGGTCACAAATCTTGCTGCTGTGATTGCACACTGTGGTATTTCACCCAATAGATATGGGAGTTTATCAAAATTGGATTTGTTTTCATATTCTTTGCGGGTCTGTGTAATCTGAGGGAAATATGTGTCTCTAATATGGTCATACATTTGGCAGGAGGTTAGGAAGTGCAGCTCAGTTTCCAACTCATTTTGTGGGCAGGGTGCACATAGCCTGTCTTCTCTTGAGAGCCAGGTCTGCCTACGGCAGCCTTTCTCAATAGCAAGGCTATGCTCACTGAGTCTGTACATAGTCAAAGCTTTCCATAATTTT